>NW_019268558.1:1413213-1470484 GCF_002738365.1 Cucurbita moschata | reverse complement strand
TTTTTTTTTTTTTTTTTTTTTGTTTTCCTTTGTTTCTTTGGCCCATTTTTCCCCTTTTTTGTTTCGTCTTCGTCGAGCGGTTGGAGAGAGATATTTGGGAAGGGTGGAGAGACCTTTTTTTTATTATTATTATTTAAAATTTTCCTATCATTACATCAACCATTGCAAAAATGAAAATCAAATTATTAACTTTAGAATAATAAATTGGTCGATTATTTTAGAATTATTAATAAATTTAAGGTGAGGTCTTTATTTTCAAACGAAAGAAAAAGAAAAAGAAAATTGATTTTTTACAAGCTAAAAGCATGTGAACTCCACATGTAATATACAAATAAGATAGATTATACCATAAATATTCCACAATATCCCTTTTCCTCTACCCTCTTCTCTCATGCTTATTCTTCAGAACCGCTCACCAAACGGCAGAAAAGAACCTCTCACAGCGCCTCCACTCTAATTGGATACTTGTTCTTGGGCATCCTCACCAAAGTTGGCTGCACTGAATCATCCTCCTTCTCCAAACATCTCCATCTGTTCATTATCATTAAAACTCATAGCTTATACCATAAACTCGACTGGTGTGTCTAGTAGTTAGTCCCTAAACTCATGCAAACGTTAAATCTGACCTGTATTTGCAGACAAGGTGATGAATGAACACTGAAATCTCGAGCTTTGCCAAGTTGATTCCAGGGCACATTCTTGGTCCACTGCCAAATCCAAGAAAGCTGAAAGGCCTCAATGGTGCCTCAAATCTTGATGGATCAAACTTGTTGGGTTCAGGAAAAACAGTAGCATCATGATGAATTGAAACAACATCCAAGTTTACTGACCACCCTTTCTTGATCTTGTATCCTACCAAAGCATGGATACTAATAATTACAGAACAAACCAAACAGACAAATTCTTGGTGGCTTCTGAATCCAGAGATTACCTCCAATTTCAAAGTCCTGAGCTGCTTTTCTTGAATACCATGGTAGAATTGTTGCTCTCCTCAGAGTTTCACTGAGCACCTGAGTTTTTTTACAGTCAATATTTTGGTATTCAAGTTCATATTCATCATTCGATTAATTTGATACACATACTTTGGCAGTGTAAGGTAAGTTGTTAACATCAGCCCATGACAGATTTTCTCCCTTCCTATGTTCTTGAATCTGTTGGTGTTCAATCTGCAAATTCAAGAAAAATCAATTCTGGATTGACCCATTTGATACTGTAAAAATTCTCACTGCAAAGGAAGATGTTTTTACTCTCAATTGTTCCAAAACATGAGGATTTTCTCCAAGAAATTTGATCAGCCAAGTGAGAGCTGCAGTTGTAGTATCATGTCCAGCAATCAGCAGAGTTAGTATATTGTCCTTCAATTGTTCATCAGTGAGTTTTTCTTCATCACTTCCTCCTCCTGTTTTGTTGTGTTTGATTATCAGTGAGTCCAAGAAATCCTGTCGGCAAATTTCTCCGCTGCGTCGCTTTTCAATGATTGAATCTAACATCTCGAACATTCGTTTACGTGCCTGAAAACAGCTTGAATGTACTCAGAAGATTCAAGTTCTATAACCAAATCCTAAAAAACAGATTAAAAAAAATGCATATACCATAACCTATTCGTTTAAGCTTTTGAGTTTCGTGTTAGCTAAATCAGAACTAAACGTTATTACCTTCATACCATGATAGAAAGCGGTTCCGGGAATGTTAAGAGGCAAAGATGAAAAACAAGAAGAGATTATCTTGAAATTGTCTCTAAACTTCTCTTGTTCCTCTCCTTTAGGCTCCAAGCTCATGATCATGTTACCAATAACTTTAAGAGTGAACTACAAAAACAAGAAGACTTGTATTATGTTATGTCATGTCATATCATACCCCCACCCAACCCTCTATTTTGAAGTGAGGAACTCAACTGTGGAAGCTTCATCAAGAACAAAAATTGTTCTTCCAGACCATTCATCTAGAGTTTCAATTGCTAAATTGTTGATGAACTGAAAGTATTTCCTTAAGCCATCCATGGAGAGCGGTTCTCCGATCAGCCGTCGCAGTCTCTTGTGGGCTTCACCATTGGTCTGAAGCAAGCTGCTTCGGCCGAGGACTTGCTGGCCAGTGTAGAACAGGTTCAAGCTCACCATACCATCCTTCCCCGTCAATAAAATCTTCGCCGCATTGCTCCCCGTCATGAACACCATCAATCTCCCGAGCACGCTGGTCTTGAAAACCTTTCCAAACCTGAGGACATATTTGCATATGATCTGAGAATTGATTAACTATAATCACTAAGGCCATGTTTAGAAGTATTTTCCCCTCAAAAACATCAAGTTTGGTAGGAACATATAGTACTTTATATTACTTTCATAAATGAAAACTGTATGCAAATAGCCAAAATCACTCCCAAACATAGCCTAAGAACGATCTAAGAAACCCGAGCTTTCCATGGACAAACAATCGAAGAAGAAGAAGAAGTTTTGGTACCTCTTCTGCCTGTTGATCATGAAGCTGCAAATACCAGCAGGGCTACCAAACTCTGATATAAACGAGAAGCTTTCACCAACAATAGGCCAACCCAAGTTCCCAGGAATGTCCTCCATTGCCTTTTTCCAACCCCATGAACGCACAAGCAAGAAAGCTGATAACACAAGCAAGAACAGAAGAACAAACATCAGCAGAAAATTTAGAGGCATTATAACTATTTGACCCTATCTCTCTCTCTACTTTCAGTTTGCCTCATAACATAATCTCCTGAACCATTTAAAACTGCAGGAAGTGGCTTTGTAAATGACGTTAAAGCTTTAGCTTTTGATGTGTATAGGCTTTGCTACTGACGACAACTTGTACTCATCCATACACACAACCGAATCTTGTTCAAGCTTTGGATATAATTAAAGGCTATAATCCAATTGTTTTGATTTATTTGGTGGCTGCCGGTTGAAGAATCTTGCCCTTCCAATGAGGGGCCAAAATGGAACTAGATGCCAAAGTTGTTGGGTGGAATTCAACCGACTTTGGTTATTGTCGTGTGAGATCACACATCGATTGGGGAGAAAAATGAAGCATTCTTTATAAGGGTGCGGAAACCTCTCCATAGCAGACACATTTTAAAAACCTTGAGAAGAAGCTATATCGGGAAAGTCCAAAGAAGACAATATCTACTAGCAGTGGGCTTCAGTTGTTAAAAATGGTATCAGAGTTAGACACTGGTTGACGTGCCAGCAAAGAGGCTAAGCCCCGAAGGGGGGTGGACATGAGACGGTGTACCAACAAGGGCGCTAGGCTCTGAAGGGGGTGGATTTGGGGTCCCACATCGATTGGAGAAGAGAACGAGTGCCAGCAAGGACGCTGGGCCCCGAAAATGGGTGGATTTGTGAGATCACACATCGGTTGGGGAGGAGACAAAACATTCTTTACAAGGGTGTGGAAACTTCTCCCTAGCCGGTGCTTTTTAAAAACCTTGAGAGAAAGTTCAAAAGGAAAAGCCCAAAGAGGACAAATATCGGCTAAAGCTGTTACATGTTACTTGTTCAAGAAACCAGAAATGCATAGCACAAAAGTACACCCTTTTTGTTAAACATTCAATTCAGTTTCTATTTCTGGTAAAAATTCAATAGTCACTACTTTTTATATGAAATAATCAAGTCATCATTAAATCAACAACTCAATGAGTTTATTCTTCATACAGAAACCAAGCAACAGCAGAATCATAAGATGATGCTACAGTTACAGTTATAATCCACTTATACCTCAAGCTATTCTACTAAAACAACACATCTGTAACAGCTATAGATGACCAACTTCTCATGCATATAAGAAATATATGAATCATGTACAAGAAAATGATTGTAAAACCATAACCCATCACCCTCTTTTGCTAGATAATATTACATGTACATACATACATCTTCTAAGGTTTTGCTTGGCCATCGGGATTGCGACCGAGAAGCTGGGACGAGTTCATCCATTTTGGATCTGGTTGCTGCAGGTTTGTGGCCAAGCTGGGTGACGGCTGCTGTTGACCCTGCTGAGCGTGGGAGCTACTAAAATGGTGTACAGGCGGTCGGGATGATGGATATTGAGGGGGTCGGTTGAAAGGATTTCCATTGATCAATGGAACCTGGCCTGCTGCTATTCTAAGCCGTTGAACTTCTTCCTTCAAAGCTTCACTCAGATCTGTGAACAACCGAAAAATAAACATAAATCTTCTCCTGTTTTGATTTTTTTTGCCTGTTTAGTACAATTTTTATGCAGTGAAGTGCATTTAAAGAACTTGTAACATGCATACCATCCCGGAGTTGTGCTTGCTGATCCATAGCCTGTAACCGAAGTTTAAGTTCCTTATTTTCCACGGCTAATTCAGTAGTCTCTCTCTGCATAACATGAAATTGTCTCATCAAAGCATAACAGGCGAACAAAGATACTAACCTGGCCTGCTGCTATTGATCTACTTATGCCTCAAAGCTTCATAACAGGTATTGATATTGATCTACTTTCTAAACACTTCATAACAAAGCCAAATGGGTTTTAAGCAATTGAATTCATACCTGTAGCATTGTCACCTGAGCAGACAGAGTGGTAGCTTCAGATTGCAGAGTCTGAACCTTCCTCTCCAATTCATTAGTGTACCGAACCTTCCTCTCTTTCGAACGAGCTGCAGATTGTCTATTGGCAAGAATCCTGAATTCCATATCCAAATCCAGTTCAGAAGTTCCAAAATCAATCAAATATCACATAAAGATTCAACACAGAAGTTTCAAGTTTCAAGTTCCAATTCAATCAAAGAGATAAAATGAACATGGGTGTTGTTGACCTTTTTGCTCTTTTCGGATCAATTAGGGCTAACTCCGCAAGTCTTTCCGGGTCCATTGCCTTCTTCACTCCATCGATCATTAGGGTTGAATCGGCCTCAAACGACGACGAAGAACCATCCATAGACAAGCTATGTCGATGACGAACTTGCCGCTGTTCACTCACCGGAGTTTTCCTCCCCAATGAATCGATCGATCCACCGTCACCGCCGAGGTCCAGATTCTTGAAGAAATCAGAATCCACCGACAAGCTGCGCAAGTGCCCGCCGAATGACCCAGAGTTAATCGGCTCCGGCTTAGGGTGAACGGCGTCACTAGATAATTTGGAATTAGACGACGAATCGACGGCCATGGCAGCGGCGCCGGGAGGAGAAGAAGAAGGGGAAGTGAGAATCGAGAGGTCGAGCTCTAAAGGATCGAAGAAGAGAAGCTCATCGAGGTTTGGGAAGCGGAAGGAAGTGTCGGAGAGGGAGCGGCGGTGGTAGGAACCACGCTGGGGATTCTGTGACATCTGTTCGATGTCCATCGCGGCCGCTGGCTGCGGTGGTTTCGACGCCGAGAAATTAGTATCCATCAGCATAATCTTTGCGGTGGATTTGTGATCGCCGCAGTGGTGGTGGTCGAAGTTGCAACGATCAACAGATTTATCAACAGGGGTAATCTAATGGATGGTATTTTTTGATAATTGGAACTTGAGAAGAATAATTAGGAATCAAATTAAGTAGATTGTGTTCTTGAAGGGAAAAACACAAAATAAGTGATTGTAAAATTGTGAAAATCGATGCTGCGATAAAATCAACAAACAAACAAACAAGAACAAAAAAAAAGATCATGGGAAATTGAAATTGGTGAATGGTGAGTAGCAATTTTCTTCTTTTCAGAAAATTGATTTTTGTGCATTATCTGTTGAAACTCTACTTACTCAATACTTGCATTTCAATTTTCTCACTTTTATATTCTACTTATTATTAATTTTTTTTATTAGTTGGTTCCTGTGTTTTTTAAAAGTGAGGCTAACTCTTAACTCTATTTTTCTGAATAGATGAAATATCATAGGTGAGGTTGGATTATGTGAAGTAGAGGTGTACATTCAATTGGACGACCGTGACAAATCCAAGGGTTGGGTTGGGTTGGATTAGCATCCAGGTAGGATTAAGTTCATTTTTCTAAAATCAAACCGAATCGGTTTGGTTTCAGATTGGGCAAAACTTTCTGGTTGACCTAAACTAAATAAAAGTCTACTAAGAATCTTTTTTGTGTTAACAGGTTTGACACCGCGGCACTGAGGCCAGTCTAAGGACATTCAAGCTATGTTGTTTGGTTTCTTTTTTATTTTTCTTCTTTCTATATTATTTACACATTTTTATATATTTTTATTTTTCTATTAGTTTAAATTTTTTTTAAGGTTACCTATAAATAAGCATATTTTAATTAAAATATTTTTATATATTTTTTATTTTTGTTGGGTAGAATACATTTAAAATGGTTTATTCAATTTTACGATCTATCTTTATATTTTTTTTATGTTAATTAATTCTCAAGAAAATGGAGGGATTTTTTTTTTTTTTTTTAATTAATTCTCAAGAAAATGGAGGGTTGGGATGGGTTGTGAAAAAATAGAGTCCAACCAATCCAACTCTGACCATGTACACCCCTAATGTGAAGTCAAATCTAGGAACATTGGACCAAAGCAAGCTTAAGACCACCAAATTGAGTTTGAAATTGTAAGTGAACTTACTCTTGGAATGTTACAATCTAGGTTGGATAAATTGATCGATGCTTGAATATCACGTGACATGTGGTCTATTTATGTGTTATTGCATATAGCATTCTAATGGATTGTTGTGATGCATGTACTTCTTGATTGTTAATTCATGTTTGCTATGTTAATACGATCATGTTATGCCCTCTGAGATACCATGATGTACCATGTATGATAAGTATGAATGAAATACCATGAATATGTATGTATCATAGAATTTTTTTGTTATAATAGGTAAAGAAGTATTATGTGTATCATCTCATTGAATCATGGTTTTTAATGCGGGATCTCATGCATGTTGTATGTCACACGAGTATGAGTTACTTTTTTAGTATGGTATGTACGAATGCGTGCACCATAATATTATATGCACTATTTTTCTTTATGTTAGTTTTCGGCATAGTGAGCATGTGCTAGTCCATAGTCAAGTTGAAGGAATACATACTTATACAACTCACCAAGTGTATTCATGCATACGTGCAGGAACCGTTTGTGGAGAAATATTATGCATTTCCCTACTAAAAAAGAAAGTTGAGCCTAAAGAACAATCATAAAAAGTAGGTCTCACATGTCGTGAAGTACATTGCTAATTTGATCATATACTAAGTATTTTTAAATGCTCATCCTATGTCTGCAATTTTTTCAGGTAAAGGCAAGTGCCCCATGTACGAATGATGACACCGGCTAAAGAGACCATTGAATAAAGTCAAGCTAGCTAGTTCTTCACATTTACATCATAGTCCTTACTACTATCCGAGCAAGGTGCCTCGATATTCTAAGATCTCTTATCCAAATCTTCTCCCAAGAGGTATGTATAGATTTTTCAACCTTTATGTTGTATGAATTAGATAGCATAGCATGTTTTGCCTATGTAGCATGATGATTAGTACTCTGAGTTGAGGCGCTAACTCATAAAGTTCTGATGGGACAATATGAGGTTTACTAATATGAATATCATCAATGGAAGATTAGTTAGCGAACCCTCCCACAGGACCAAAAGGTTAACCTAGTTTCCAGGGAGTGACCCTTGTGTGTCAGTCTGCTACTGTGTAAATCTACGTGACCCCACTCTCTCTCTCAAGACGGGTTTACAACATAGAGGCCTTGTTCAACTTTTGGCCATTTCCACAAGGTTGGGGCACCTAGTCGTCTTGACGCACTATCCTACCCAGACTAGGCCTAGCTCGACCGTACTTGTATCAAAGTGGAAAGGGTAGCACAAACTCTCATGACACCATTCATACTACTAATAACCTAGATAGATACCTTAGTCATTCTTGGATTCCATGGAGGCCAACTAGGTTCTTAGGGTTGTCTAGGCAATTTAAATCTCATCTCGCATTCCCAAGACACTCGGGATTAGCTTTTCGGGACTAATCCAGCCTTTAGGTGTACTCAAGGTCTAGAACTTTGATTATCACTCACGATCTTGAGGTGCATAGTCTACTAGAAGCGTACAAACCTTGCTATAACGTCGTAATCTTAACTTGATTCATTCATACATGCTTCTAGAGAGATTTTCCTATCAATCGCCTAAAGCATGAAACTCATAATCTAAACGTCACATTGATCATCTCTAGATGCTAAGGAGGTCAACTTGGCTCCTAAAGTGGCTAGGTGGTTTAAGGAGGTGCTCTACTTTGACTCATTGATTCTTTCTTAGTTTGGGAGCATTAGGGTCTATACTCTCTGATTGTTGCTCATGATCTAACAATTCTTAGGCTACTTGAGGCACTCTGACCTAGGTTGTCGTCTAGCCAACCTAACTGAGCACCCTAATCTTATCTCTGTGCAAATAAACACGCTCTATAAGGAGAAGAACATGAAATCAATCACTTAGACTAAACATATTATATCATGCAGTCATACAAGCTCAACGAGGAGACAACATTCATCAATCGCTGAGAACTTAGATCACAATATCTCATCCTTTATTCTAACATAGCAAAAAGTATTAAAATTGGCATGCATCATAAATTCTCATCCTATGTGCATTTCAGTAATTTTTCATAACATATATTGCATTCTTATCCAAAATTACCCTTTAAAGGTCCTAAACATGCATATTTTAACCACCTAAAGTAAGATATATTTGCATGCTAGCACGTCCTAACGTTCCCTAAAAATATTACTCAAGAAAGATCCAAATGACTACTTATATGGATGACGAGTACCTTCCTAAACTAGCTTTTTCTCGTATTAGAAACTCAAAGTTGTCTGAGTTAGATAATGCAACTTCGATCTTCTATGAATGCGCCTAGGATGATCTTTTCTAATTTCTTTTGATTTTCATATATTTTTCGATTGAGCTCAATTCAACTCGGTTTCTTCATGAAAATTATAGAGTTTCAATACAGCAATCTAACAAAATTAATTTCATTCAATTCCGTCTACTATGAAAACAGATAAAAGCATTCAAAGTAGACGTTTCTTTAATTCTTACCATTCTTGGACCTTAATTGAAAACAAACCTTTCTAATGTCTTCTGTAATGTCGGCTCATCAAAAGTTTGAATTATATAAAAAAACATATAAAAAAGAAAACAAACTATTCTTTAAAATAATAATAAAAAAAAATATATGTGCCTGTGTAATTCACATAAGATGTATAGATAGGATTCCAAGTCTCCAACTCGACTGCATCAAATTCTCGATCACTTTATATGAAGCTTATTGATAAGTAAAATTGATTACTCAGTAAGTAGCTAACTTGTCCTTAAGAAGTTATATTGATTATCTTTTCAGTTATTTTTAAGTTTTATTCACCCGTGATTCCTAGTTTATTTATTATGACCATTTGTTCGTTGAAATATATTCCAACTAACTTCAAGCTTAGACTATTGATTCTATTTATGCTTATCACAATTTTTGGACACGTATGTAAGATTCACTCTCGATCAAATCCGACTCGTCTACTAAACTCTCTTGCTGTTTGTAATATCATACAATCTGACGATCAGAAATACTCATTGCTCCTAATTTATCACATAGCGCGTCGGTCAGGAATTCCACTGTGATTAGTAGACAATAGATACTCATACGTCGCTTATAGCATAATCAACTTATAAGCATAAACTAGAGTCATACAACCTATATTTCCATTACAAATTTGCAGTATGCTCACATCTTATGCATGCATTCATAGAAATCGTAAATTAAATCATGTCATTCACACACATTATTATATTAAACTCATAATCACATAATCAACATACTTACGTATATAAAACAAGCTAAAACTTGTTTAAGAGCTCTTGATACACTACATACTAGGATTGTTAACTCCTTTCTTCTCGTAATTTACTCATAACACGGTAATTTGATCACAACTTCTCCTACAACTTCTCCTAATTGGACCTACATTTCACAAATTTCAAGTTAAATATAGACAAATCTTGATAGAACAAGTCAAAAGAAGTCAAACGAGATGAACAGGAGTTGAGTCTGAGGTCACTTTGTGCCCTCTGACCCTGTCTCATGCGCCTAAAGCTTTGTCCAATTGCACCCTTACTCATAGTCGTGTGCGCGTGCACATTGTCATGGTCATGCTTATCCAAAGCGTGTTGTCTATGGCCTCAATCATGCTTCTCCAGGACGTGTTGTCCATGGTTTCATCTTAGATAGGTTTTTACTATTTCATGGTGTGTTAATATAGGGGGATATGACTAGTTGTCTCTTCCTCCTACCCGGGTTATATGTTATCAAAGTCGTTGTTGCTGCCTAATCGATTTTAGCTCATAACATTACTATCTTTCAAATTGTTTTCAACGTTTTTCTTCACTCACGTTTTTCAAAATATTTCTCTCAAACGTGAATCAAAGCTCGTTGTCCATGAAGTACGAATTTTTTACAACTGACTTGTTCGCTGGGTTAGAACAAGTGTCATACAATTTCTGTCTCGCTTTTAAAAGAGTGCGATTGTGACAGGTGATATTAAAGCTGAGTCGGCTCCTTAAAAAGTAGTACACAATCATGTCCAGTGCAAAAATCTGGGCAATTCCCATATGACTAATTAGTTGAAATCGAAGATCGGTTACTTTATGAGTGAAGTTCCTAATGGAATGAGTCTTTTGAAATCTCATGTGAATGAGATTATCGCTAAAGCCGACAAGATTGATGAGATGACAGGTCGCCTTGAGGCAATACCTGTCTGCGACTTAATGACTTAGGTCAAGGCCCTAGAAAACAAGGCCACAACTTCTGGTGGCTTCAAACATAGGGATAGTTTGACTAACTCTGTTGTCCAAATAGAAGAACACATCGCGGGCTTAGACAATGCCCTACAAATGATCGTTCAGATAGTCTCAAATTTGTCTAAAAATTTGAAAGGAACTTTGGAAAGGTCTAGGCTGAAGTGGCTGATCCAAGTGCTAGATTAAAATTCACCATTAGAGTGATTGAGAACTAAACCTCAACTGGGGGTGTTCTAATGACCCTAAATTTTCTATTTAACCTGACACATCAATGCACATCCCAACCCTTTCTTGGAGGCATCATACACCAAGTAGCCTCTTGAACAAATTGGCACAGTGAGTACTGATCCAAATCTTTGCTTCAAATCTTGGGAACTTACTTAAAATGCCACCGTCCATACAAAATAGACTACCCTCTTGGCCAATTGTGTGAGTGGCTAGGCTATCTTGGAGAAGTCTCTCACAAAGCTGAGAGTAATAGCTTGTCAATTTTAGGAAGTTGTGCACCTCGGTAACAATAGTAGGACGAGCACATTTAATAACAACTTTCACCTTTACAAAAACACCATCTTTCGACACAACATATCCTAGAAACGAAAACTGTAGCGATCAAAATTCGCACTTAGAGAACTTGCGTTCAAATTATTCTCTCTCAAAGTCATCAAAACTCTATTGAAGTGCAGTTCGTGTTTTTTTATTCGTCTTGGAGTATATACCATGATATCATTTATGAACACAATGAAAAATGCGTCTAGACATTCTTTGAATACTCAATTCATTAATTCTATAAACATTGTTGGGGTCTTTGTCAACCCAGACATGACCACGAATTCACAATAGTCTCACCTGGACCTGAATGCTATCTTTGCCACATCCTCCTTCTTTATCGTGGTAGCATGATCATAGGTCAATTTAGGAAAACACAACCACTTGTTTAAGTTGGTCAAACAAGTCTCTCTACAGATCGCGAAAAGATCGCGAAAGAGACTCATTAAAGAACTCCTTCACCATTGACACCAACTTCTTCCTATAATAATAAGTGCCGACATAATTCTCAGTCAACAAATCCATTCCCATTATCACATCAAAGACACTCATGTTGACGATTATAATAATAATAATATATATATATAAGTTAATAATAATAATAACCAAACAATAGAGACAAAGTTTGAGGATTATATGAAACAACATAGACTAATTAGAATATTAAAAATTATAAACACAAAATTCTAAATTTCTTACGATTGTAAGAAACAAAAGCTGTCAGTGACATAAAAGTAAAGCTGTGTGTGTCACAGCATATGTATATATATTTCTGCAGACAGAAAGAGAGAGACATGTCCATATGCTCATTTGGACGCTACAACCAATCCATTGTCAGATCCCCAAACCAAACACATTTGTGTTCCTTCCAAAGCCCCTCACGCTTTTTCCTTGAAAACATGTTTAAACCCATCACCACCCTCTTTCCTTTACTCCCTCTCTCAAAACTTTAATAAAATTTTATTTTAAGGTTATGTGTTCATGAAATTATTGATTACCCAAAACAACCCTCACCACCCTCTACAAATCCACTGTTCATGAAGGGGTAATTTTGCCAATTACTCACCTTTATAATCTCCTTCCATCTCTTCCTTCCCATCACAAAGAGAGGGGGGGAAAAATGATCACAGTGGGAGATTTCTACAAGGTGATGTGTGCGATGGTTCCATTGTACTTCGCAATGCTGGTGGCTTACACCTCTGTCAAGTGGTGGAAGATTTTCACGGCGGAGCAATGCGCCGGAATCAACCGGTTTGTTGCGGTGTTCGCGGTGCCGGTGCTGTCCTTCCACTTCATTTCTCAAAACAACCCATTTGAAATGGACACTAAGTTCATATTGGCCGATACAATCTCCAAGGCTTTTGTGCTTCTTTTCCTCTCTTTGGGGGCTGTTTTCTTCTCCGGCGGCGGCGGAGGCCGGCTTGATTGGGTTATCACTCTCTTTTCTTTAGCTACTTTGCCTAACACTTTGGTTATGGGGATCCCTCTTCTCAATGCTATGTATGGCGATTTCACTCAACCCCTTATGGTCCAACTCCTCGTTCTTCAATGCATCATTTGGTATACAAATCCTTTTCCTTTTCTATGAAAACAGAAGAATAATTTTATAAAGTATTTGAATTTTTTTTGAAATTTTCAATAATTGCTTTAAATGTTTGTACTTTTAAGGATAGCAAATGTTATAATTTACACCCGTGTGTGTCACCAATTATTATACTAATTACGTCAAATGGGTTTGCATTATTCACCTATATATGTCACAATGTTACAAAAATTCACATGGAAGATTTTATCATAAAGTTTTATATCTTATTTTGTAGGTACACATTATTGCTTTTCCTCTTTGAATATAGAGCGGCCATTTCATTGATCCATAACCAATTCCCTGGTCCTTCCGCCACGGCTATAACAAAAATTGAACTCGACGCGGATGTAATTTCTCTCGACGGTCGAGATAAACTCCTAACGGAATCCGAGATCGATATTCAAGGTCGAATTTGCGTTCGAATTCGGCGATCGACCTCATCAGCACCGGACTCTGGTTTATCGTCGATTGGAATTACGCCACGAGCCTCGAATCTCTCAAATGCTGAAATATTCTCGATCAACACCCCGGTTCAGCTCCACGGGCCACTCCGGTCGAACGACATGTCGTTTGACTTGGGATCAGGGTATGGATCATCGGATGCATACTCGGTCCAACCGACACCGAGGGGTTCGAATTTTAATGACATGGAGATGACGACAACGGCGGGGAACACGGCAACGTGGGGGAGGTCACCAGTGGCAGGGAGTTCAGCTGTGAAGATGGTGTGGGAGTCGCCGGAGAATGGTGGAGGAGGAGAGGGACAAGGGTACAAAGCTGTATTGCCAGGTACGTAGATTGTTGTCGTTTATAGGAGGTGAAGGGACAAGACACTGTCGTTTTGAGAAAGACTAATTAGAGTTAAAAAAAAAAAAAACAAACCTGTAGGATGAGACAGACACACTTCTCAGGTTGAATTTGTACGTCTTGTCTCGGAGGTGGGCCACCCCCTTACTAACAAAATTTATAAATAAAATAAAATAAATGAAAATGAAGTCATATGGGTTTGGCATGATTTAATTAATTGATCACTCAATTCAGATTTATGGGTCAACTTTGGAATTATGATGCAAAGTTAATGATTCTCATTATGGCCTATTCTTTTTAATTTCTTTCCTTTCATTATTATGTCGTTCCATTGAGTATTAGGAGCATTTAATTTTGTTAAGAAGTAGAATGAAATACTAATTAATTAATTAATTAAATGGGTTGGTATGTGTATTGTATGGGATTCAGTCAAAGAAATGAGCTTTAGAGACAGCGCCATAGCGGCGATGGCCGAGGAGGTGGAGGCGAAGAGGAGCCAGGAATTGCCGAATGCGTTTGTGATGATGAGGCTTATTCTGACGGTGGTGGGGCGGAAGCTGTCCCGTAATCCAAATACTTATTCCAGCGTGCTCGGCCTTCTGTGGTCCCTTGCGTCGTTCAAGTAACTTTGTAGTTTATGGATGGCCTTAATTTGTGGAGTTTGAGTTGTTGTGATTGAGCTAAGAAGAGAGTTTTTGTGACCCAGATGGAAGGTGGCAATGCCAAGCGTAGTGGTGTACTCGATAAAGATAATCTCGGACGCTGGATTGGGGATGGCGATGTTCAGCTTAGGTACAATGTTGTGGTCTCGCTGTTGTTGATGTTAGTGAGAAAAGACAATAAAATGTGTGTGGTGTGGTGTGTGGACAGGGCTGTTTATGGCATTGCAGCCGAGGATCATAGCATGTGGGGGAAAGAGGGCGTGCATAGGGATGGGGATTAGATTCATTTGCGGACCCATAGCAATGTCCGCTGCTTCACTCGGTGTTGGCCTAAGAGGTGTTAAGTTACACGTTGCCATTGTTCAGGTCCTCTCTCTTTTTACTCTCTTCTTCCTCTTCAAACGCCATGCATGCTCATATTCCCAGTTCAATTTTCAGTTTTTGTAACAATTTAACTTAACTGCTGACCGTTACTGTATAGGATAAAAGAGATTTCCACACCGAGGTTTCTACAACCTTATAAATGATGGCCTGGGATCTCACAATTGAGAAACCTAAGTGGCATTGAAAGTTATCTATTTATAATCATTATCTATGATCTATTTAGAGAATCAAATAAATTGTAAACGATATAGAAAGATATTTGCCTATAATAGGATGACAAATACGATACCTATGGTAAGCTATAATGGAAGACAAATATACTCAATTATACAAGATATTTGCGGTAATAAATGATCAAACATGATATATATGATAAATCATAATTTAAGATTAAATATCCTTAACAACAATCCACCCCCTTTAAGACTCAGCGTCCTCGTTGGTACTTGTTTCCTTCTCCAATCGATGTGGGACTCCCCAATCAATACCCTTCGGGTCCCAGTGTCCTTGCGGGCAAACCACCTCTTGTCCACCCCCTTTGGTGCTCAACCTCCTCGCTGACACATAGCCCAATGTCTCACTCTTGTACCATTTATAATAGCCCAAGCCCACTGCTAACAAATATTGTTCTATTTGGACTTTCCCTTTCAAGCTATCCCTCAGAGTTTTTAAAACGCACTAGGGAGAGGTTTCCACGCCCTTATAAAAAATGTTTTGTTCTCCTCCCCAACCGATGTGGGATCACACAGCTCTTTACTCTAAACCTAACACTCGGTTTTGTTTTTCTTTTAACGTATGTTCAGGCAGCTCTTCCACAAGGAATTGTGCCATTCGTGTTTGCCCGGGAATATGGGCTGCATCCTGACATTCTCAGTACTGGGTTAGTATATCATTTTTATAACTTTCAACAGTTAGTTATGTGCCCAAATCTTCAATTTCACCAGCCATGGATGTGTTGAAATTTTTCAGGGTTATTTTCGGAATGCTGGTGTCTTTACCAATAACCCTCCTTTATTACATTGTATTGGGCCTTTGAACCAACAAAAAAGGAGAGAATCCAAAGCATTGAAATCCTTCATCAACGTGACAAAAACAAAATCATAAGTCGACCAACTTCTTGCACTTTTAAAAACCCTTTCATGTCGGATCAACACAATCATGTTCAATGCCGACAATAGGTGTTGTGTTGTGCAATATTTAAGTCAACGGACACATTTAGGCTTCCAAGTTCTAAGTATGGGGAAGAAGAGAGGGTTGAATATATGATGTGTTGAAAGAAGAAAAGAAAAAGGGTATGTTAATTTATGTACTTAATTAATGGCTTATGATTATGGTGGGTTTTGTTGTTGCTTAATTAATTACTTGTTGGCGTAAAGTTTCAGCAACCATTTGTATGGGATTTTTGTGATGGAGAAAAGTTATGAGGAATCTATATTTTTCTTGGAACATCATAATGAAAGTTTTTTTAGAGAAAGATTAGAAGTTATCTCTCAAACATATAATAATTTGATTTGTTGTTGCTAAAAAACAAATAAAAAAAATTCTAACTTCTTAGAACCTCGATTTTTTCGTGAAAGTTTTAGTTGGTGAGTAAGAAAGAAGTAGGACCAAGTTCTTACCTTGTAAGAGATGGTATTCTAAGATATTTGTCATCAAATTTTGTCCGAAAATAATGTTTTCTTTGAAGGAAACCTTATTCATTTTCTTATTGGCTGAGGCAATCCAAACTATATCAAGCCTCGATTCTTTAATGAGATCTCTTCCTCTACTTTTCTCAAGCTAAAGAATGAGTATTGAAAGAACGATTTTACGTGGGCGCCCAATTTTCTCCTCCAAGCTCTAGGGTTCCTTTTGCATTTTTAAACCATTTTGGTGCTTATTGGTTGGCACGATTTGGATATCCTTAGGCTCGTGATCTTTATGTTCTAAAAATGAGCTTCACTACTTGTACAATGACTTTTGACCCTCGAATTTTTTAAGAAAATTGTAGTTGGTGAGAAAGGAAGAAGTAGGGACCAAATTCTTATTTTATTGAGGACTGTAGCCTAAGATATTTATGGTCAAAGTTTGCTTGAAAACACTGTTTTCACCACAGCAAACCCAATTGAAATTCTATTCGTTGAGGTAATCCATATCATATCAAGCATCTATTCCTTCATGAAATCTCTTCATCTCCTTCTCTCGAGCTAAATAATCAGTTTTGAAAGGACCATTTTACGCGACGGCATCAAATTTCTCTTCCAAGCTCCAATTTCTTTTGCATTTTTAAGTAGTTTTGGTGCTTATTGGTCAGCATGATAGGGATCATCTCATGCTTTAGCTTTGAAAGGACGATTTTACGCATGTGCATCAAATTTTCTTCCAAGCTCTAGTGTTCCTTCTACTTTTTTAAGCAGTTTTGGTGCTTATTGGTCAACACGATAGGGATATTATCAGGGTCGTGGCCTTTTATGTTCTAAAAATGAGTTGTGCTAGGCTTGTACAAAGACTTTTAAGCATCAAGTTTTTTCATGAAAGTTGTAATTGATGAGCAAGGAAGAAGTAGGGACTAAGTTCTTACCTTATCGTGGGCTGCCAAAGATATTTGTCGTCAAACTTTGCCTGAAAACACTATTTTCGCCGAACCAAGCCCAATTCAACTTTCTATTGACCGAGGTAATCCAGACCATATAACTTCATGAATTCTCTTCCTCTCCTCCTCTAAAGCCAAAGAATGAATTTTGAAAGGACATTTAAGTAGCTTTGGTGCTGATTGGTCAACACGATAAGGATCTTTTCAAGCTTGTGGCCTACACGTTCTAAAAATGAGCTCTACCAAACTTTGGTACAACAAATTTGACCATAAATTTTTGCTGGTAACAACTCTAAATTTCTACTTTAACTTAAAGTCGCTACTATATAGATATCATCGCTATTTTATAGGAAAAAAATACTTCATTCAAAATTTTATCCTAAATACATGGCCATGGACTTACATATTTTTTAGAAGGTCTTTAATAAAATAACATAAATGAAAATAAAATAAAATATAAATTTCCTATATTAACCTATATACTACAAAATTAAATGCATACTAACATGTAGTCTACGAAATTTAAATTGCAAACTACCCTATGCATGTGACATGGTCTCTTAAGTGACGATGCTACCGTCAGCCGTACAGGGGAGTCTTGTTTTATCTCGAAAATAAGAGTAGCACATGACTTAAGTATTTTTAGAAATACTAAGTAAGTGACCCTACTGTTGGGGTTAGATGCAAGCACATGCAATCATGAGTGAGACCATCATATCAGTCTATATTCTCTTAGGCCACTATCCTAAGCGGGTATAATTGGATATGTATTTACTGTTCCACACACGGCCCACACCTGCGAGTATGGACCCACCAGCTAGTTCGCACACCTCCTGGGCCCGTTGCTTGGTCAGACTAACATCCTCTGGAGTTGTTGTTGCTGGACACCCGTTAGGAATAGCAACCGTTGTAGCATTATAATAAATATAATGATCGTTTTCATGCCTTGTAGCGTATGTGTCCGTACCATCATAAAAAAGAAGGGTATTCCCTGATGCATGAACAAACAATGACGCATGATGTCCCAACATTTTTTCTTTCATTATCATGTAACACAATCCCTTTTGTTTTCCTTCATATCATATCATTTTTATCATAAATTTTTATACCTATATCGAGGTTGTGCATCATGCTGAAACATCATATTGCATGTCAATCATATCATATATCTCATCATGTCAAACATGTGTCATATCATAAACATATCATGTCTTCTAACATATTGTATCATACTATGCACATATTATATCATAACATGTGTCATATCGTCAATTATATTACATCATAACATATACCATATCATTCACATATTCTATCATGGACATGTCGTCAAACATATCGTATTATAACATATATCATAGCATTCACATATCATTTAATTAAACATACCATTTCATAACCTTCCACACAAAACAAGCGTATGACATGTGTAAAGCCACGAGACACGTGTCATCATACAACATACAAGTTCTAACTGAACCGATAGTAAGACCACTTACTTGGTTGGCCTAGGCTGAAGCTACTACGATCCCTTGATGATAGCTTAACACTGATCTCTTAAATTTAATTCTATCTAAGGAGTTCCACAATGATGAATTAGCATTCTACCATGGGAATTTGCTCACTTAATTTGGCATAAATTAATTTAAAGTTACTCCTAATAATTTAAACTAGCTGAGCCTAATCCTACATAAAATAATTTAAACTTACTCCTAATAATTTAAAGTAACTAGGACTAATTATGCCTAAATAATTTAAACTTGACTCAAAAAATTAAAACTAGCTACAAGGTAGTCACACTAACATTAAACACTTCTAAAGAGTTGAAACTAGAAGGAAAAGGTTCGAGCATATCAAATCCAAACCGGATCAGCCAAAATGCCAACCTTGAGCTGTCCAAAAGTGTATTCTCAAACTCGCTCGAACTGTTCAAGTGAGATGATAAAATGAAGTGAGGGGCCTCCCTTTACAGTCGAATTCAACTTCCCACTTCTCAACTTAAGTGATGTGGGACAAATTTCCCCTTCTCTATTTTTTTTTTTTTTTGTCTAATTTTTGGGTTAATAGAGTTGTAGTTGGTGAGTAAGGAAGAAGTAGGGACCAAGTTGTTACCTTGTCGTGGTCTATAGCCTAAGATATTTGTTGTCAAAGTTTGCTTTAAAATATTGTTTTTGTTGAAGCAAACCTAATTCAACTTTCTATCGGCCGAAGAAAACCTAATTCAACTTTCTATGTGAGTCCTAAGATATTTGGGGTAACGTGGATGATTGGATCTGTTGGGATTGTACAACAACGCACACTCTATCAAGATGAACACAAAGAATAGAAGAGAGAAAATGCGAGAAATATTGGCTAAAAGATTTGTATTGATTACTTCAGGTAGAATATGGAGAATAAAAAAATACATTTTGAAAGTTAATGGGTTATATACATGGTTTCAATTTACTATAGTTGTCAGACTCCATATGTTGACAATTATCTCACTTGGAGACTTATCTAGTCAACCAAGAATTTAGTTCTCAATCTTCCCTGCATCATACCAGTTGAGGCTTTGCACAACCTCAATGTTTTAACATCAACAAATTTTGTCAACGTGTTTGCTGGATTCTTTGCACCCTCTATCTTCTCCAAACATATCACCTTCTTTCACTAACCTGCGAGTGAAATGGTATCACATTTTGTTTTTTGTGAATGATAAACTAGTTTCTTCACCAACTGTATGACACTTTGACCATCTTTATAAAGAATATTCTTGTGCTGCTTCTTGTTCAATTCTTCTGTAGTTGGTCATCCATATCATCTTCTTTCCAGCTTCAGTTATTGCCACGTACTCAGTCTTAGTAGATGAAAGAGCAACACATTTCTAAAGCCTAGACATCTCATCATCCATGACTTGCTCCCACTTGGTTGTATTCTCCAAGTATGGAGCGTCATCAAGAGACTATGATTCCCCTTCATCAATCACCAACATATAGTGTAATGAAGATGAATACCTCTCTGGTACTCTGATAGTTCTGGATGATCTCATAAGCACCTGCTCAGGTGTCACTTTCCACGCCTCTAGTCTCTCAGCAATAGTCTTAGGAGTTTCTTGAGTATCTGCTACAACATCACTAGGTGAATCTTTTAGCAACTCAACCTTAACTCATACTTGCTTCATCGTCTTGGAATCTTTGTTCTCTTTTTCCTTGTACAAGACATTTTCATCAAAGGTCACGTCATAGTGTCTCATGACTTTTTGGTTCTTGTAATCCCAAAACTTGTACTCGATCATGTTAGAACCAAAGCCTATAAAATAGCATTTCACAGGCTTGGTGTCAAGCTTGACACTCTTCATTGGATCAACATGAACATACGCAGTACAACCAAAAGTTCTCAAGTGAGATTACTTGAGTTTTTTTCTTGTCCATACTTCTTCTTGCAACTTGAACTCCAAGGGTATTGACGACCCTCTATTGATCAAGTAGAGTGTTTTATTTACAGCATCGACCTAGAATGTCTTTGACAATCCAAAATGAATCCTCATACTCTTTGCCCGCTCATTCTATGTTCTGTTCACATCCAATTTGTCCGAGACTGGAGGCCACCCTTAAGATGATTAGAGATAGGTCCCTAATTCATGATTGCATGTGTTTGCATTAGCATGGCCCCTATAGTGGGGTCACTTACCGAGTATTCCTTAGAAATACTTAGGCCGTGTGCCCTATTGTTTTTCAGGTAAAGGCAAGGTGCCCATGTACAGTTGACGGCGGTGTCGTGATCAGAGACTGTGGCACGTGCATATGATAGTCGCATATTTAAAGTTCCTAGTCTTGGTTAGGATAGGGTGTTTTCATTTCATTTATTTAAATTATTTAATTTGTAATTGTTTTATTTTATTTTAAACTCCAGCGACTCTAGATATGTGAAAATTTAGGGTCGTTACACACGTCATCCCGTTGCCACCCATCGCTCACAACTCGGGACCCCTTCTGTTGAAACTAAATGTTTTGTGTTTTTTAAAGGATCGAATATATTTCTCATAAGGCTATGTGTTGTACTGTGTGCTTCATAAATAAATATTGGGTAATTGATGACTGTCTAGGTAATTGATGCTTGTTATGTTGCGTGTGTAATCCGTTGGTGGTTGATAAATATTGGGTAATTCATGACTGTTAAACACGGTGAAAACTGTTGCATGTGTAGTTGTATTTGATGATTGGGTCTGATGTGAGTTGTATGGCATAATATACGTTGGTTTATGAAATTGAATCAACGTTTTGGGACCTATTGCATGCATGTTGTGTGTGATGGCGATGGTTAAGGAGCTTGGGTAATAGTTACACACTATGTGTTTCGGGTAACTAGCCACTAATAGTCACCCTTCGGGGTGATTACAGAAAATGACTACCAAGGTAAATAGTTATACATTGTGTGTTTCGGGTAACTAGCCACTAATACTCACCCTTCACGATGATTGCAGAAAATGACTACAAAGGTAAGGGTTACACGCTGTGTGTTTCGAGTAACCAGCCTTCAATAGTCATTTTAAGGAAGTAATGAGGGATGTTGATTTTTTCGTGGTAATGATTACACGTTGTGTGTTTCGGGTAACCAGTCAGGGATAATCATTTTAAGGAGTAAAGGTGAGTGAATCATTTTAAGGAGTAAAGATCGGCGTTGATTTTCTTGTGGCAATAATCACCCGCTGCATGTTTCGAGTGATTAACCACTAGGGTCTCTTGATTTTGGTTGATCACCGTGAAAATTTATGTATTTGACCCCAATAGGGGAGTTCATTGCTCAGTATTTTAATACTCACTCTGTTTTTAAAATGATTTTCAGGCGAAGCTGTGGCACGGAGGTGACGAGTAGGATGCAAAAGTCAGTCATGGAGCGACTCAAGGATTTTATGTTTTTGTTAGAATTTTATTTTGATGGATAGACATTTCTGCACTTGTGTTTGTTGATTTAAACTATTTGTGGACGCCTAGTTTATGGGAACTAGGCGATCATGCGAGATTACCTTTTGATTGTAATTTCTTATGTTGTTTGAACATTTTTTTTGTTGCATGTTGCAACGGATTTTAATAAATGACCGCTTTTGCATAGTTTTCATTGATTTTAAAGCAAATCAAATTATTTTTTGGTAACGACCCTAACTGATACTTATAAGATAAGTCGGGTCGTTACGGTTGGTATTAGAGCCCAGTTATGGGATTCTGTAGACTGCTTACATCGTAAGCTAAAGAGTCTCCCATGGCTGAAAGCGAACCCTCGTCACTTCCAGGTATGTTTGGCCATAAAATGGATGAATATGTATTGTTGAATATTGATATTACATTGGCTATCATGGGTGATTTTACGTACGCATGTAAGTCAAAAGTAGTGGATAATGCATGTTGCATTATGACGAATATGTATTGTCGAATATTGATATTTTGATTGACTATCGTGGGTAATTTTATGTACGCTTGTAAGTCAAATGTAGTGGATAATGTATGAATATGTATTGTCAAATATTGATATTTTGATTGGCTATCGTGGGTAATTTTACGTACCTGGATGAAAAATAAAATTTTATGTACATGTGGCATAATACCCGGCTGAAAAATGAAATTTTACAAGGTGGTTAATTGTTGGTTAGGAACGAAACAAGGAAAAGTATGTCTCACCAAGTAACAAATTTGGGGGTAAACGTGCTCGAAGCGGACTAGCAAGGGTGCAGGAGAACCATCTTTAGAGGCCCCACTTCAAGAACAATCAGTAAATGCAACCAAAATTCGGGAATAGAAGTTCCCCATCTGATCCACTGAGAGAAAATCTTGATGCGCCAGAAGTACCTAATATGACCTCCATGATGGGAATGATGCAATCCATGGCACAGACAGCTGAGCAAATGGCACAACTATCTCGACCTTAATGCAAAGCGCTAGGAAGATGACCCATCACAACCGGGGGGATGCCGACGCGATAGAAGAAAGCAAGTATTTTCGAGCTTTCAAACGTTGGGATCCCGAAGTATTCGAGGGAAAATTCAAGGACCCTGTTGTACCTGAATTGTAGTTGTTTGCTATTGATGAAATTTTTTGACGCATGAAATGTCCGGAGGAGCTGAAACTAAGTTGTGTGACTTACATGTTACGTAATGATGTTAAATTGTTGTGACAATCAGCCTCCCGGGCGATTGCTGCAAACGAAGACGATATCACCTGAATGCAGTTTAGAGCAGCGTTCCTCCAAAAATACTTCAAACCGGTGGTGCGATATAGGAAGCAATGTGAATTCCTAAGCATAGAGCAAGGAAACAGGTCAGTGGAGGAGTATGAACGAAAGTTCACCCGCCTTTCCTTTTTCGCCCCAATAATGGTCGCGACAACAGAGCAGAAAGTAGAATGTTTTATTATGGGCTTGAGGCCCGATGTCTGAGGGGGGTGTCCTCTCACCTTCCACCTGATTATGCAACAACACTTCGATTTGCTGAGATGCTCAATGATAAGGAATATCCGACAGAAGACACCCAACCCACTTAAACACGACGGTTAACCAGAAGAGAAAGAGAGAACAGACATCACCTACCTCCTTAAAGGTACTGTGGCACCAGGCTAAGACAAATTCAAACCAAGAGACTAGGCAACCAAAGGTTCGCCCACAAAACACACCATGTGACAGACCATGTTGCACGAACTTTGGGAGACATCACCCAGGATAGTGCAGGTTTAAGAACCGGGTATGTTTCAACTGTCACCAAGAAGGCCACATTGTCGCGCATTGCACCAAGAGAGAGCAACAACTAGTACCAATAGACCCACTAGTAACCAACTGACCTCAAACCCGAGGTCGGCTCCACAACAGGGTCGAATATATGCTACCACTTATCAGGAGACAGAAAAGTCCATCACGACAGTCATAGGTACGCTCTCTATTCTTGGGCACTACGCATGGGTCTTGTTTGATTTTGGGTCAACCCACTGCTTTATCTCTACTAACCTTTTAAAACACGCGAGAGTAGAAGTTGAACCGCTAAGGTATGGGTTGTATATGGATACCCTGGCAGGGGTAAGCATGGAAGCCTTCAAGAGGTTAAAAGACTATCAGTTATGTTTGTCGAATCACACGATGGATGTGACGCTGATAGTCTTATATATGACCAATTTTGACGTCATCTTAGGGATGAAATTGTTAGCAAAAAACCATCCTTCCTTTGATTTCTTCAATAAGGAGGTTGTGATTAGACCCCCTAGTTAGCCAAGCTTCAAATTCAAGGGGACCAGGGTAGAAATTGTCCTGAAGATAGTCTGAGTATTAAAGGCAAGGAAGATGTTACCCCAGGGTGCTTGGGGGATATTAGCTCATGTGGTGGAATTAGGGCGAACTGAGGCGAGCATTAACTCAGTGCCAGTAGTGAGAGAATTCACCGATGTGTTCCAAGAAGATCTCCCTAGCCTACCCTCGAAACGTGAGGTAGAATTCGAAATTGTACTTGAGCTAGGAACAACCCCTATTTCAAGAGCCCCGTATAAAATGACCCTTGCTGAATTGAAAGAACTAATGTTGCAGCTTCAAGAGCTACTGGTCAATGGCTTTATACGTTCAAGTGTGTCCCCTTGGGGAGCTCCAGTGATAATTGTGAAAAAGAAGGACGACTCTATGCGCTTATGCATGGACTATCGGGAACTTAAGAAAGTGACAATTAAGAACAAGTACCCTTTACCCCAGATCGACGACCTGTTCGATTAGTTGCAAGGAGCAGTTGTATTCTCAAAGATTGACTTACGATCAGGCTACCATCAGTTGAGGATTAAGGAGAGTGATATCTCAAAGATAGCCTTTTGCACAAGGTATGTACATTACGAGTTTAGGGTAATGTCGTTTGGCTTGACCAACGCTCCTGCAGCATTTATGGGGTTGATGAACAAAGTGTTCAGAGAATTCTTAGACAGCTTCGTGATCATCTTCATCGATGATATCCTGGTATACTCCATGACTAGGGAACAACATGTGGAACATCTCAAGAAGGTGTTGACCACTTTGAGGACGAAGAAGCTGTTTGCAAAGTTCTCCAAGTGTGAGTTTTGGGCAGAAGAGGTAGGATTTCTTAGGCATGTAGTTTCACGAATGGGAATCACTGTAGACCCAGCAAAGATTGAAGCGGTGACGAATTGGCCTCGCCCGACCACAAGGACTGAGGTATGAAGTTCCTTCGTCTAGCAGGGTATTATTGGCTGTTTGTGCAGGATTTCTCCAAGATCACCACTCCCCTCACCGAGTTGACCAAGAAGGGAAAGTCGTTCACCTGGAATGATCAATGCGATGATAGTTTCCAAGAATTTAAACAGAGGTTAGAAACAGGCCCGATACTTATTGTGTTGTCAGGAGATGGAGGCTTTGTAGTTTACAATGATACTTCGGAAAAGGGTTAGGGTGTGTCCTCATACAACATGGGAAGGTTATCGCCTATGCTTCGCGTCAACTAAAAGAGTACGAGTGAAACTATCCCACCCACGACCTAGAACTCGTAGCAGTGGTATGTGCACTAAAGATTTAGAAATACTACCATTCTGGAGAAATGACCCAAATTTTCACCGACCACAAGAGTCTTAAATACTTCTTTACTCAGAAATAATTAAACATGAGACAACACAGATGGTTGGAGTTAGTTAAAGACCATTACATGGAGATACTCTATCACCCAGGAAAGGCGGACGTGGTAACTAATACGTTGAACCAAAAATCAGCACACACGTCTGCTCTAATCACCACACAAAAAGCTATCCAGAAGAATCTAGAACGCATCGGTGTATTGATAAACAACATGATGATCCAGATTTGGTTGCAAAAAGATGTTTGATAGATGTTAATAAAATAGAGGGGTTTTCGTTGACAGTGTTAAAATAACACTCACGAATCTGTGAAGTTGTAACGACTCTAAATTTTACCTATTTAATCTAAGGTCATTACTATACTTTAAAGGCGGAATTTATCTTAAATGGGCTCTTATCATAAATGCGACATAAGTTTGCCTTTTATTACCTCATTTATAACGAATACAAAGGAAAGAAAGGAAAAAGAACAACGCTGAAACAAATGACTTATACAATTCATCCTATACTAACCTATACTATTGATGTAAATGGGAATTCAACCTAAACTAACCTATACTACGAAATTAAAACAACTATCCTATACATGTGCCATGATCCCGGGTTGTGCAATGCTGCCTTCGATCTCACATGGGTGCCTTGCCTTTATCTAAAAAATATAGTAGCACGAGACTTGAGTATTTCTAGAATACCCCTTAAGTGACCCCCTATCGGGGTTATGCAACAATCACATGCAATGAGATGATGGGACCTATCTTTCAATTTGTTTTCCTACGGTGTTATTCTAACGGGTAATTTAGACGTGTACCATATACATTACACACAGCCCATACGTGTGGGTATGGGCTCACCAGTTAGTTCGCACACCGCTAGGCCACCTTACTTGTCGGGCGAGCATACACTGGGATGCTCCCTAGGCCAGACACCCGTTAAAACTAGTAACCGTCACGGTAACGCTATGCAAAACATAACGATCGTTGTCCTGCCATTGGATGTACGCGTCCGTACCCTCGCGATGGAATAGGGGTACCCCCCAATGCATGAGGTCCCCAATATTTATACTTTTATCATTAATGAATATAACCCCGCTATCATCTTTCATGCTTAATGTATCATACCTAACGGGGTTATATTTCATGCAATTTATCGTGATTTCATGTCATACATTACATTCTGTTTACATTCAGAATTATAGTACCATTAATGCCGGAATAATCCAGACACATCATAAACATCATAAACATAGCACATCATATCACCTCAAACAGCATACATTCACATTTCACAAGCATACTTAATCTTGTATAACAGGCTAGCATTCAATTTAATGATACGTGCTAATCCATGGGCATGTGCCAACATACAACATACAATGCATAACCTACGACGGGTGAGCCACTTACTTGGTAGGCCTTAGCCGAAGTACTCCCTAAAATATAACGTAAGCTCCTAGCTCCTCGTATACGTCTTACACTTCCGTTGGTGGTTAGTTCCTATTGGACCATTTGACACCTTCGTTAGTATTTCACAAACACAATTAATATCCATCTCGAGTTTGTGAAATACGGCCATAAGATGATCTATTTTACCTTAAATGGAGTCGAAATCAAGTCCGAGAGGGTCGAAATGGTGCCAAATAGGTTAGAAACTGGTTTCCTGAGCCGAATAAGCCGCTAGAGCCGAGAAGCAGCCACCGAGCCGATGAAGCCATTGGAGCAGAGAGGGTGTCGCACTGCAGACGTGCCAAGTGGCACAACCAGAGGGCGATGCATGTGTAGCAGTCTCGGGTCGAGGCGCGGGTCGTCGGGTCAAGCGCGCGAGCTGTCGGGTGGTTGGACTCCGGATACGGATTTTGGTTGTGATGGGTCGTAAGGTTTTGGTTGCGGTGGGCTGGACTCTATCGTTGGGCCGAGCGGATTTTGGTTCGCAGGTCAGAGATCGGGCCAGACTTCATCCTCCTTGCCCGATTGCCAGCGAATTTTTCAGGCGACACTCTCTCTCTCTCTTCGGTCACGTCGTTCCAACATCCTTTTTCCTCGTTTTTCCTCTGATTTTGAGTCACCTCCTCCCCTTAATCCCGTTTACGGTATTTGTTTGGTTCGTAAAGGCCTAACACTGCCGAATCTGAAAGGGGTCAAAAATTCGACATTTTGTCTCCCTTACCCGACGGTGTACGACGTGTAAGTAACGTCGAAATCTACCCCTTGTGTGTGCAAAGGTCTCTGGGATTATTTTCATTGCGTAAATCAGAGGTTTTGACGTCGATTTCGTAGGGTTTTGACTTTGTCGGAGCTTTGTCTGTTTTCTCACTGTCTTTCTCGTTTTCTTAGTATTCTTCTTTCCTGTAGGTGTTTTAGAGGTGGTTGAAGGTCGGGTTTAGTTTTCGTGGTGACCCCGACGTTGGCGCGCTTTGTGGGTCGTGTGCAAAGGAAAACTCTAGCGTCGTGGGAGTTTTTGGTCCTGCCGATGACCGCGAATTGTTTTTTTTTTTTTATCTGATCATTTACAGAAGTAATCTCAGACTCATTAACAGTCGAACGCTCCGATACCTGTTTGCTAAAGTACTACTCGCGTACTTGTGAAGTAGATGTCAAGAGGGGAGAGACAAGGAGACAAAGAATACTAAAAAAAACCTTTTTTCTATTGCACAGTACTTTTATCTCGCTGTTTTTTTTTTCTCTTACTCTCTTTGCTCTTCTTGTTCTGCCTTTCGAAGGGAAAATAAACGTATTTATAAGCTTTCTAATACTAAATATGGCTATTAGAATGCCAGTAATTTACTTACCCATAAAACCCACTATTTCTTGAAATAATCTTTTCATTTTTAAACGCTTTGGCTTTTTCCCTTACGACTGAATTTCAAAACCCACTCAAATTAACTAAAAATAGAAACTACCCTTTACCATTGAAGTTTATTCTAACAAAACTCCCCCATAAACTTAAATGTTGTATTCAACGATTCCACCTACACCGTTTCCTTTTCTCGAGCTCAGTCGTGGTTTCTTCAATTTTCTCTCTTTGTCCTTGAGAGACAAACTAAGTTTGTCCTTTTCTGACAAGACTTCATTTGGAGCTTCTCGAGTACAGCCCATTTGAGACAAACTCTTCATTTTTCCCATTCTCAGCCACGCTCGACTCATACGTCATAGCTTCTTTCAGTTTACTCAATTCCCTTCGCAAGTCCACAACGACATTTTCCACTTCCATTTTTGCTCCATCCATTTCGTCTTTATCATGAGTGATTATCTCAATCGTGTGTTGTAAATTCATTGCCTCCTGTTTGACCCGATTAAGGTTCACGTTGAGTGAGTCTCTCTATTGAGTTAGCATCTCTATATCTTTCTCCTCCCATACTAGCTCATCCACTCGAACATCAATCTCCATTAACAAGTCATTCTCTTTCTCCACACCTTCTTCAATTTTCTTCACAAATTCAGAGATTACCTCCCCATTCTTTCCTGCTATTGTTTGGAATGGAAAGAACTCTCACTCAGGTCAACCACTTCCTTCTCTAACCTTTCAATCTTTATTTCTAGATCTTTGTTTTCTTCTTCCATTCTCTCTTCCGTTCTCATCCTCTGTCTTCTTTCTTCCTCAAATTCTCCCTCCCGTCATTGAAGCTCTCTCTCTTCGAGCTCATGCTCTCTATTATCCGGTTGTTCATCCTTCTTCGATTTTCTCATCTCCGATATCGTGATTTTGCCAAATTCGCTACGTATCACCTCATTTCCAACAGTTTCCATCGCCTCACGACTTCTGCCATCATCTTTCGCGCCGCCGTGTTCTTTTGTTTTCAGCTCTTCATTTTGGGCCATCAAGAGAATACCTTCGTTTGTTGTGTCATCCAAAGCTAGGTTGATCAAATCTTCCACCTTTTTCTCGGCTCGACAGTCTCTTGCAAAATGGCCCATTCTGCCACAATTGTAACATTTGTCGGAGTTACAATTATTCACATAGTGGCTATATTTTTGACATTTATAACACTGGATGTTGAAATAATATCCTTGACCGCGTCCTTGATTGTGGCCTCTTCCACGCCATTTTTCTTGGCTCGACTGTCTCTTCTCCTTATAATTTTCTTCATTTATGCTGTCTTGACTACCTCGACCGTTTCCGCGACTTCCATGACCTCTACCTTGAATATTTTGAGAGGAGTACCTTTTCATCATTCATTGTTGCTTTGGTTTGAAGTGCTTGATCGAGTGTCTCCTCCTTCTTCTTCTTACGTTGCTCGTGTGCCTCGAGAGAACCGGCGAGCTCATCGACCGTGAACTTCGCTAGGTCCTTTGACAATTCTATCGCACATACAACATTCTCGAAGTTTTTGGTTAACAACCTCAAGATCTTCTCCACAACTCGTGTCTCGGGTAACATTTCTCTGTTTCGATTTAGTTGATTTGCCACGGTCTGTAGGCGCATAATGTAGTCATATACATTTTCTGACTCCTTCATCTTCATGCTCTCCAACTCGCTATGCAGAATTTTAAGATGCACTTGCTGGACTCGGTCGGTTCCTTTGAACACCTTTTCTAATGTGTCCCACGCTTCTTTTGAACTAGTTGTCCTAGCAATCTTCTCAAAGCCCGAGTCGTCAACAGCCCGGAACAACATGTATAATGCTGCCTTAGCCTTTGATCACAATTCTTTTAACGCCTTGTTTTGCGCTGCTGTATTACCCGTGGTATCCTTTGGTTTTTCGAAACCTTCTTCAACCACCTCCCATGCGTCTTAAGAATCGAGAAGAGCTTTCGTTTGGATGCTTCAATTCTCGTAGTTCATCTTCGTTAATCACGGTAGCGGCATTTGACACATATTCGCCATCGGCTCTAATACCAATTTGTTAAAATAACACTCACGAATCTGTGAAGTAATCTAACACTCACTAACAATCGAACGCCCCGATACCGCTTTTCTAAAGTATTACTTGCGTACTTGTGAAGGAGATGTCGAGAGGGGAGAGAAAAGGAGACAAAGAATACTGAAAAAACCTTTTTTCTATTGCACTATACTTCTTTTACCTCATTATTTTTCTTTTCTCGGGCTCTCTTTGCTCTTCTTCCTCTTTGTTGTGCCCTTACAATAGAAAACAAACATATTTATAAGTTTTCTAAATACTAAATATGACTATCAGAATGCCACTAATTTACTAACTCATAAAACCCATTATTTCCTAAAATAAATCTTGGCCTTTCATTTTTCAACACTTTGGTATTATCCTTTGGACTGAATTTCAAAACCCACTAAAATTAACTAAAAAATAGAAATTACCCTTCATCATTTAAGTTTATTCCAACAGACAGCCGATTGGGGGCTCTTGTACCATGGGCGGTTGTGTGTGCCAAATGATGAAGAACTCAAGGTAGAGATCCTAACCGAGGCTCACCACTCGCCATTCGCCCTACATCTTGGCAATACCAAGATGTATCAGGATTCTAAACTACATTATTGGTGACGGAATATGAAACGTGATGTAGCTGAGTCTGTGAGCAAGTGTCTGGTTTACCAACAAGTCAAAGCCCCAGGGCAGAAGCAGCAGGACTATTACAACGACTTAGTATACCTAAATTGAAGTGGGAGAACATCGCCATGGACTTTATCGTGGGATTACCAAGGACGGCCAGAGGGTACATAGTCATATGGGTTGTGGTTGATAGGCTCACCAAGTCAGCACACTTCTTGCCATGGAAGTCCACCTATTTCATGGATAAATGGGCTTAGTTGTGCTTAAAGGAAGTAATAAGACTACACAGAGTACCAGTATCCATTGTGTTAGACAGGGATCCCCGTTTCACATCAAAGTTTTGGAAAAGCCTCCAGGAAGCGTTGGGGACACGACTAGAGTTTAGTACAACATTCCATCCACAGACGGATGGCTAAACTAAACGCTTAAACCAAATTATGGAGGACATGTTGCGGGCCTGTATGTTGGACTTTGTCGCTAGCTGGGACACACACTTGAAACTTATAGAGTTCGCTTATAACAACAGTTATCAAGCAACGTTGGGTATGACACCTTTTGAGGCCTATACGGGAAGAAGTGTCGATTCCCAGTGTGTTGGGATGAAGTAGAAGAACGCAAGTTGTTGGGCCTTGACTTAGTGCAAGCAACTAATGAGGCTATCCAGAAAATAAGGACTAGAATGCGAACGGCCAAAGCAGGCAAAAGAGTTATACCGATGTGAGAGGAAGAGATTTGGAGTTTGAGGTGGGAGACAAAGTATTCCTTAAGGTGGCTCCCATGAAAGAAATTCTTAGATTTGGGCGCAAAGGAAGGTTAAGTCCACGCTTCATTGGACCATTTGAGATCTTGGAGTGAGTGGGACAAGTAGCTTACCGATTGGCCCTACCACCTGTGCTTTCAGGAGTCCACAATGTGTTCCATATATTGATGTTGCGACTATACATAGCCGATCCATCGCATGTGATAGATTTCAAACCCCTACGGTTGGATAAAGGTTTGAACTACGAGGAAGAATTAGTACAAATTGTGGCTAGAGAAGTGAACACCCTATGTAATCGAGAGATCGTGTTTGTGAGGGTATTGTGGCAGAATCACCAGCTAGAAGAAGCCACTTGGGAACAAGAAGAGAAAATGATCATCAAGTACCCTGAGCTCTTCCGAGCAAAAGGTAAGTAGTGCAAGCGTTGTGCATTTAAGGAAAGTTTTCGAGGACGAAAGTTTGTTTTTGGGGGAGTATTGTAAGGCCCTAGTTTTAGGCCCATGGCCCAATACAAAATAATAATTACAATAATAAAATCAATAAGTCCTCGGGTTCAGCTATTTAGCTAAACCCTTAGCCAGCCACCAACCCATTATGCACAAAGCCGACTCAAGCCTACAATCACAAAGCCTAAGCTACCACCCTCCCTTTTTCTCTTTATCTTCTTCTTGTTAAAGTGTCGCCGCTCAACGTTCACGCCATCCTGTCGCCGTCCATCGCTCACAACCCACGCCCCTTCGCACGTCAGAACAGCCAGTTGCTGTCGCACATCGGATACGCACATCGTCGTCTCGAATGAACACCCTTGCCTTCATCGAAACCACCATTTAGAGGAATAAACGGTGAGTTTTCCATGACCTGTTCTTTAAATTCAACCTCAAATTTGAATGGACTATACTCTTAACGATTACCTCCAAATGCCTATATAATAACCAAGGTACAACTAGCCCATCCAATGAAACCCAACGAAATTGGGATTAGAACCAACCTCTACGTGGACAGAAGACTCGATCTAAGTTGGAGCGAACCAATAGCTGTAGGAATGATTAGGAATGATTAGGTAAGGGACCCTCGTATTGAAACTAAATGCTTTGTATTTTTAAAAGGGTCGAATATATTTCTCATAAGGTTGTGTGCGCTGTTTTCCATAGATAAATATTAGGTAATTGATGATTGTTAAACACTATGAAAACTATTGCATGTGTAATCTGTTGCAAGGGCAGTTGTATTTGATGATTGGGTCTGATGTGAGTTGTATGACATAATATACGTTGGTTCATGAAATTGAATCAACGTATATTATGTCAACGTTTTGGGACCTATTGCATGCATGCTGTGTGTGATGGCGATGGTAAGGAGCTTGTGATAATAGTTACACGCTGTGTGTTTTGGTAAATAGCTACTAATAGTCACCCTTCGAGGTGATTGCAGAAAATGACTATCAAGGTAAGGGCTACACGCTATGTGTTTTGGGTAACCAGCCTTCAATAGTCTTTTTAAGGAAGTAAGGAGGGATGTTGATTTCCTCGTGGTAATGATTACACGCTGTGTGTTTCGGGTAACCAGCCAGGGATAATCATTTGAAGGAGTAAAGGTGGGCGTTGATTTTCTTGTGGCAATAATCACCCGCTGCGTGTTTCGAGTGATTAACCACTAGGGTCCCTTGATTTTGGTTGATTTCTTGGGATGATTTATGTATTTGACCCTAATAGAGGAGTTCCTTACTGAGTATTTTAATACTCACCCGGTTTTTAAAATTATTTTTAGGTGAAGCTGTGGCACGGAGGTGACGAGTAGGATGCAAAAGTCACTTATGGAGCGACTCAAGGATTTTTTGTTTTTGTTGGAATTTTATTTTGATGGATAGTCGTTTTCGCAGTTGTGTTTATTGATTTAAACTGTTTGTGGAAGCCTAGTTTATGAGAACTAGGCAGTCACGCCAGATTACCTTTTGATTTTAATTTCCTATGTTGTTTGAACATTTTTTTGGTTGCATGTTTTAACCTTTTAAAACGGGTACCCACACTAGATTTTAATAAATAACCTTTTTACCATAGTTTTCATTAATTTTAAAATAAATCAAATTATTTTTTGGTAATGGCCCAAACTGCTACTTATAAGATAATTTGGGTCATTACAATAAGGTTCTAGATTTACTGCCACGTGCTACCACCATAGCACCTTTCGCAATCTTCCACGAACTCTTCCTAAACTCTGTTGTATAAGTTGTGCTAGCTATCCAACTGACCAATAGAGATCAGGTTCTTCTTGTGACCAAGAATATATCTGACATCCTCTAATGTTCACTGATTTCATGCCAGAGTTTTTATGCAGACATCCCCTTTCCTTCAATCTCTAAAGCTTTGTTGTCGGCAAGATATGCATTCTCGAAATTTTCAGATTTGAAATTTTCAGATTTGAAATTTTGAGACAACTCTTTATTTGGAAACGAATGAAAAGATGCCCTTGAATCCAAAATTCAGGATTCAATCGGACTGTTCACATTAAGAATTAAAGAATCCCAATGTCTTTTGTTGAATTTATAGAATCATCATCATCCTCTAATCTGCTTCTTCTTTTGTTCGTACAATCGTCTGGAAGTGACCTTTTTCTCCACAATTCGAACACATTACGTTTGGTCTGTTTGAAAAATTTTCATGATTATTTGATTTTGATCGACCTTTGTTTGGGTTCTTTGATTTACTTCTTCCCCTTTGGTCAACATTGAGAGCACCATCAGATAAATCCCCAATTTCTCGTTTGTGAATACTTTCGCTAAGAACTACCACTTGGATTTCATCAAACTTCAACTTCTCAGATCCTCGGGAACTGCTGATCGCGGCAACAATAGTGTTCCACGACTAGGGTAAAGTTGACATCAAAATCAGTGCCTTAATTTCATCTTCGAAATTAATTTCCACTGAACTTAGTTGACTTACAATCATATTGAATTCATTTATTTGATCAGCACAAATCCACATTCAGACATTTGTAGATTGAACAATTTCCGCTTCAAATACACCTTGTTCATAATCTACAGTTTTTCGTACATATTCGACAACACCTTCAATGGATCTGACATTATCTTCTCGTTGATGATGTTGAACGCCACGTTTCTAGAAGCGTCAACCGGATCAACCCTAGGGCTGGACAATCCTTGAGCTTCCGCTGCTCCCTGGTCATGATAATTAGCTTCACCCCCAACAGAGGTTTGTGAAGATCTTTTTGGTACATATAATCTTCAATCTGCATCTTCCAAAAATCGAGATCGGATCCATCAAACTTCTCAATTCCAATATTTGAACTCTCCATCTTTATAGATCGTGGTGAATTTCGCCTAGCTCTAATAGCAGTTGTTAGGATCGCACAATAACAGACACACTTGATCAAGATGAATACAAAAAATAGAAGAGAGAAAATGCAATGAGGAATATTACCGAAGGATTTATATTTATGACTTTTAAATACACGAGAGAATAGGGGTGTACACCCAACCCAGAAACCCGAGAACCCAACCCGACCCAACCCGAAATATAAGGGTTGGGTTGGGTTGTGGTTGATTTCAGGTTTGGGTTGGGTCCATTTTTTTTAACCCGATTTGATTTGGGTTGGGTTCGAGTTCCAAAAGAAAATGATTGGGTCAACCCGGCCCAATCCAAAAATACTAAAAAAAAAGAAATTGAAGCCCATAGGCCGAAAGTCAAAGCCCAATCTACAGTCTTGTCTTTTACCAAAGCCCAAGCCTGACACTTCTTAGCAAAACCCAATAATTACTTAATTGTTTGTAAATAAATTTAAAATAACTGATATCTCTTCCTCCCCTACCCACCCTCCCTCTCCGCTCTTTGGGTCGTATGCACCTTCCCTCTCTGCTCTCTATCCTGCGTCTATCTCTAGCATGTGCTCTCTACCTCTCTCACTCTTTGGTTATTCTCTTCTCTAATTCTCTCTTAGCCTGTTCTCTCTCTTCTTCTCTCTCAGCCGTACAAACTTTTGTCTCACTCTCTCCCTCTTCTCACACAACCTCACCTAACTCCTTTTTCTCTCTTTCATAGCCTCACACCAAAATACAAATCTCTCTCGACACTATCTTTCACAAGAAATTTGATCTCAACAGCATTCTCTTGGGTTCTTTGTCTTGTTTCTCTCTCGCGCGCCATCTTTCTCTCTTTATTCTCCTGGAATTCCATACGGGTAAGCTTTTTCTCTTTTTGTTATATCCCTTGCAAAGACTGATGATTGTATATTTTAACTTTGATGCATTCTATGGTAATTGTTCATATTGGGTTGAATGTTTGAATCATAATAGTTCTATTTTACTTTTTATAGATGGAAAACAATAGTGCAAATGTATGTGCAAGTAGCTCTAGTAATTATAAGGCATCGAAGCCATCATTGGCTGCAGAATCTGAATTTAAGAAGAAGAAACCTAGTAAATCAACCGTGTGGATCACTTTACAAGATTAGAGAACAATAATAAGAGGTGCTAGTGCAACTATTGTTCTAAGGAGTATGCTTGTGATACTAATTGTTGTGGAACTAGCACGTTATGAAAGCACTTAAAAACTCAGTGTAGAAAGTACACATATAAGGTGGAGGACAAAGGACAAACCACTCTAAGTTTTCAATGTTCAATAGATGGAAAGGGTGGTAGTAATATTGTTCCTTCATTATTTAGTCAAACAAGATGTAGAGCATCATGTGTCAAGATGATAATTATGGATGAATTGTCAGTTAAATTTGTAGAGAATGAAGTTTCAAATTGTTTTGTAGAATTTCATGTAAGTTTGACCCTCTAGTGACCATGGCTAGAGATATAATTTAGCTCTAAGAAAAAAAGAAGTTAAAAAAAAGAAGCTAACACATGGACTTCGTTGCAAAACATTAATTACATGGTAATCACCACACAATTTATTAATTGAGAATGGAATTTGCATTAAAGAATTTTTAATTTTTGTCAAGTTGCTAACCATAAGAGAGAGACTATTGGCAAGATTATTGAGAATTATTTATTGGAATGGAGAATTGATAAGGTTTTCTCTATCACAGTTGATAATGCAAGTTCCAATGATATAACTATTTCATACATGATGAGAAGGCTTAGAAGTTGGAATTCACTTGTCTTATATGGAGAAATATTACACATGAGTTGTTTTGCTCACATAATTAACTTGATTGTGAATGAAGGGCCTAAAGAAAGGCATGATCCATTTTTAGTGTTCGCAATGACGTGAGGTATGTTAGATCATCCCCCAAGAGATTGACAAAATTTAAAGATCATGTTGAACAAGAAAAAATTAAATGTAATTGTTTGGATTTGGCGACTCGATGGAATTCCACTTATTTGATGCTTGATCATGCCTTGAAATTTGAAAAAGCTTTCAAAGTATTAGAAGAAAAAGAATTAGATTATGTTGATTACTTCAAAGAGAGGATCGTGGAAACAAAAGAATAGGGCCACCAACCATTGATGATTGGAAAAATGTTGTCGTGTTTGTAAAGTTTTTGAAGGTTTTCTATGATGTCACTACGAAGATAAATGGTTTTTTATATGTGACTTCTAATTCTTATTTTCATGAACTTTGGGGTATTCGAGAACTTTTAATTCAGTCGAGTACAAATGTGAACTATGTTTTAAGTAACATGAGTTCAAATATGAAAGTTAAGTATGACAAATATTGGGTTCAGTGGAAAGAATTAATAAGTTGATATTCATAGCAGTGGTACTCGATCCTTGTTACAAATTGGATTACATATCATTTTGCTTTTTGAATATTTATGAAGATGTTACGGCTAAAGTGATGGTGGATGGCATAAATAATTACTTAATTCATTTGTATGATTACTACAAGTTTTATGATAATGCTCAATATCATCATCAATCTGAATCAATACTCACTTGTAAGTCCATGAGTATGGAGATGGACACAATTGATGAAGTGAATTTGAGTGGTTCAATATTAGTATTATCAAGATACAAACCAATAAGAGAAGAGCAAAAGTCACTCGAGTTAAAGAATGATGTGGATCGATATTTATCGCGAAGAACTTGATGATAATTTTGATGTTTTGGCATGGTGGAAAGCAAATAAGTTTAAATATAGAGTTTTATTGAAAATTGTCCAAGATGTTTTGACCGTTCCAGTGTCGACTGTATCTTTTGAATCAGCATTTTGTACCGGTGAGAGGATTCTTGATTCTTTTAGGAGTTCTTTGACACCTAAAAAAGTGGAAGCTCTTATATGTACATTTGAATCAGTAGAAAATCAGTGCCGTTAGATATTCTTCAAGAACGTGAAGATATGGAGATTTGTTCTAAGATTGAGACAGAAACTCTAAATCTATTTATTGTCTATTTGTTAAAATGTATTCTATATAATTATTATATCACAATTTATATTTTATTTTTCCAGATGATTTAAGACCCTCAAGCTCCACCAATATAATAATTATTTTTCAATACAAGGAAAATATTTAAAGTTACAACTTTCTCCCAACAATCTTAAAACGGTAGTAACTTTCAAGATGCTATTTTTCTTTTGCATGAATTAAAAATATAATAGAGGGTTGTATAATTTTAAATTTTTAGGCATTTTGTTGAATGATATAACTTTGGAATTAATTCATTGAACATTCATGAATTTTTAGGCATTTTGTTAAAGATTATATATTATGAATGTAGATAATTTAATTAGATGCGGTAACTTTGAAATTGATTCATTGCATATTCTTTTACATATTTATAGGTGATAATATGAATGTAATAGAGAGTTTGATACTTTTGATCTACAACTGATAGGTAGTAATTGTCTTATTCCTTTAGGTCATACAAATTAAACTTTTTTAATTTTTTTTTGGACCAACCCGAACCCAACCCGAAAATAGAAGGTTGGATAGGATTACCAATCCAACCAACCCGAACTTTTGAGTGGGGTCAAAAAAAACCTTCAACCCAACCGCGGGACGTTGTACATCTCTACCAAAGAATATAGAGAATGAACCAATAGAAAATCACGGCCTAATCCATTACAGTTTACTAAATAAACTTTTAACATATATATATATAACCGCCTTCAAAATAACTACTATGTATATTTGTACCAGAGCAGATCTTTTACTATAAATAGTCATCACACTCATATCGATTCTTTCGGTAAATAGGGGAAGGGAGACCCAACTGTAACTATTCTCAATTCTCTATAAATCTCTTAGGAATGCTTCTATTTAATCTTTCAAATAAAATAATGGCATTTTTTAAATTTGTATAAGCCTTAGGGCTTTTTGGTAATTTGCTATTTTGAATATTTTATTCTTAAAAATAAAAATTTTTCTGAATTTTTTTTTTTTTGTCACTTTTCCCATTTTGGGCTCCTTGATCCTTCCCCATAAGAAAGTTAGCTCAAAATTACTTTTTTGTCCTTTTTCATTTTCAATTTCTTTTTAACTACCTTCCATCTTTATAAAACCATTAAATTTTACTTTCTTGGACTTCTTAACCTTCTTAACATAAATATATTTATTTTAAGATATTTATTATGCATTTATAAATATAAAAAAGTATTATTATTTATGTTTTGAATTTTTTTAAATAGAAACAAAAAAAAGTTAGATTTTCTTCTTTTTAAAATGTCATAGCCCAAATATTTTTTTTAGTTGTTTCAAGTGGGTCGTGACATAGACTAACAAGAAAAATAATAAAAACATAGTAAACTTTTTCGCCTTTAGAAATATAAAGACTTAAAGAAATTTGAAAACATAAAGCATACCCAAAATACATATATAAGTTAATTAAGAAAGATGAACATAAAATTGGTTCCCTCAAAACTCATTTAATTGTTTAGAAGATTGTGCAACACCATAATAGGTATACCCTAATTGAGTTTATAGTATAATGAGAATTACCTTAAAAGCTTTTTAGGGCCTAATAGAAGCTTATATAACTACAAAACATACCCGACCCTAATTGAGTTTATATTATGCATTTTAGGGCCACTTAAAAGTTTATATAACTGCAAAACTTAGGCTTAAATTTCCTAGAGCTCAAATTAAAGGTTGTAGTAACTAACAAGACTATCGGTGTGATTAAAACCATAAGTAGACTACTTATTGAGTATTATTTATTCTTTATACTCACCCGATGATTACTTTCTTTTTTAGGTGATTGTTAATTTGCTGATCGAGGTGGGAGCGCTCAAGAGCTACGCTGTCCTAGAAAAGGGTCATCCTGGAACATCAGTCTTTTTGTACTCGGGGTTGATCTTTGTTTTGTATCTCGTTCCCTTGTCCCTTGTTTTGAAGTAAATTTGGAAATAGTACATTCAATCTGTAAATGTTTTTTTTTTTTTTTTTCCTTCTTTTGAATGATGCATTGTTTATTAAATTTGTGAAAAAAAATTATCATACTTTTTCGTTGTCAATTTGTTAGTCCATGATGTGATATGTTATTTAAAGCCTAAAAAATAAAGTCACGAAAAACCATATCAATTTTGACCTTGATTTAAGTCCTTCCGATGCTCAAAATTTCTCAAATTTCCTTGTATAGGTCCATTAATGAGTTGGGTTTCCAAGACTTTGCTATTTCCGTAAGAAACGATCATTAAGAGGGTTAATTGGGCTAAAAGTTGAGAGTAGTTCATAAAAACTAAGGGGTGACTAACATCATCATCTCATACCTCTTGACAAGGAAGAGACAAACGCTATGGCTCTATTATTCTGAAACTACTATAGTGAGTTTCTCACGATTGTTTGTTCACCAAACCTCTAGCCCTGTCATCAAGGAAGCTCTAGAATCTTGTTTCAACCAAAGCCATCCGTTCTACATGAAGATATTCGTCGAGGAAAGATGGGTACTCACCAACCCTAATCCCTAGAAAGTTTTCCCTTCTTCGTTTAGGGTGCATTCATGTCCTTAGACTTTCTTTCCTTACCCTAAATTTGTTAGTATAAGTCTTGAGGAATGACTTCTACAAGAGCTTCAATATCTCAGTCAACTCTATGAAGTCTGCTTCAATATCTTTTATTCTAGCAATAGTACACTCAAAATGGATGGAGAAAAGTAGTGTCAAGGAAATAGCTTAATGTTGGAAAAAGAGAAGAAAAGAGAAAAAACAAAATGTAGAACAAGCACGTGAAAAAGGGATGATGTCGTTGTTGTTGAATACAACTCTTTATGGGAAACACTCGCACTCTTTGTTAAGACCAATCGATAAAAGAATACAAGATACTCTGTAGAAAAACTATTGCAATATATGCTTTGTATTTCTTTTAGATGATAACCTATTAGGTAGGTGGAGGATATTTATAATAGAGACGGCACAATTTATTTCTAAAATTTCTAACTTTTTCCTAAAATATATAAAAAAAATATTTAATATATAGACATCTTTATTTCTATCCTACTTAAATCATTTTTCTAAAATATATAATATCTTTATTCCAAAAATTTCTAAATCATTTTCCTAATATAAATAAACAATCGTTCATACAATTATTAGGCTTAACCCTATTGAGGTAGAGATGATATTTAACATTCTCCCTTAGCAATAGTTCTCATTCGCTGCACCATGTTGAACGGACAATGAAAGCTCTAATGTTAGCTCTTTTGTAAACAAGTCTGCCACTCGATCGATTTCTCTCGTCAAAGCTTTCTCGCTAATGGAATGGTTGTACACCTCCACATGCTTTATTCTAGCATGGAACACCAGATTTTCTGCAAGAAGAATCAAAGATTGGTTGTTGCAATGAAATGGTATTGGATAGTCAATTTTCTGGTGTCAATCTTCCATTAATAGTTTCAGCCATGTACTTTCCGAGCTAATCAACCGTTGTTCTATACTCTGTTTCTCTAGTTGATAATGATACTGTTGATTGTCTTTTGCTACACCAAGAAGTTGTTCAAGAACCAAACTTGAACACATACTTGGTGCTTGATCTTCGAGTATCGTGATATCCTGCATAGTTAGCATCACAGTATCTAGCTAGCTTGTAGTTTTCGCTTCTTTTATACAAATGATAATTGATTGTGCTTTTGACATATCTCAAGGTCCATCGAGCCAGATCCAAATGAGGCTTCTTTACACTTTACATGTACTGACTAATGACTCCAACTCAATTCTCAAATTTCTTCGGTTGGTCCATGTAAATCTCTCTGTTTAACTCTCTGTGAAAGAAAGCATTCTTCATATCCATCTGCCATAATTTCCAATCTTTATTTACCACAAGTGCGGGAGGAACCTGTACGATAGTGATCTTCGCCACTAGATGAAACGTTTCATCATAGTCTAGTCCATATTGTCGAGAGAACCCTGGAGCTACAGTCTGAGTTTTTTATCTCATAATTGATCCATCTGAGGTACACTTTATTTTGTAAATCCACTTGCAAAAGATGGATCTAACATCTTCTCGTTTTTATACTAATTCCCAATTTTGATTTTGTTCTAAGGCTATAGTTTCTTCCTTCATTGCCTGTTGCCAAGCTGTATTTTGTGACGTTTCTTCATACGTCTCTAGCCCTTTAATTTCGTCTTTTATTATAATTGTATTGACATACTTTGTATTTGACTTTTGGATTCTTTGTGTAATAGCCCAAAAATAAATAAAGAAATAAACAAATAAAAAGTTAAAATAATAATAATAATAATAAATAAATAAATAAATAAATTAATTAAATTAAAATAAAAAAAATAAAAAAAAAATCTTTCCCCACCTCCACTAACCTCTCATCCCTTTTAAGATTTTGAGAAGAGTTGCTCTTTGGAGAGCACAGTACGATGAAAGTTGTAAGCTGTGTTCGGGGGGGAGTTATTGTCTATCGTTGGCCTCTATGGTAGAATCAGTCGGGGACCTGAGAGGCGGTGGTTTACCCTGTGGCGGATGTCAGCGGTTCGAGTCCGCTTATCTCCAACTCGTGAACTTAGCCGATACAAAGCTATATGATAGCACTCCATTTTTCCGATTCGGCAGTTCGATCTATGATTTATCATTCATTGAACAGATTGCAGATTTAGAGATTTTTGTCGGTTATTACCGGTAAAATTCTATCTCAGATTTCCTTTTCATATAGTTATGGTTATAAGAAATTAATTTAGGATCAAATCTTCTTTCCTATCTTACAGTTTGTAATAATCAGATCCCATATACTAAAGGTTAGATTCAATAAAATTTTAGGTGGCAGATTATAAACTAAAAGATCTAGCCGTCTACTTAAAATTGGCTAGTAATATATGTTTACACAATTGAAAAACTATCAAAAAAGAATGAGAGAGAGAGGGAGGGAGATTGAGTAAAGATTTGTTAAAGAGTATTTAACAAATAAGAGGGTAGTGAGCCCCTTTAAATTTTGTAAGAATTTTTATCAGAGGGCAGGGAGCTTCTTTAAAAATTTGTCTAACAAAAGATCAGAATTTTAAGATGGTAAATGTAAATTAGGGAAATAATTTTATAGAGTTCATACTTGAAACTGATGTCATGAGCTCATATAGGTTGACTTGGATTTCAAAGGACGGAATCAAACTTTCATTAAAGATATATTTGTGACAATGACTTAAGCGAGCTAGGTAAGTGACCTTACTATAGGCATGGTTATATTTGATGTTTACACGTGCCCTGTGGTTCTGCACGTGTCATATATATTGATATGTGTGAATTGTCTGTGGATCGATATGCTTTCTATATGTTATGTTATGTTATTATATGTGGTTTGTATGATAATAATTATGGTACGATGTGCTCAAGGATATGTTTGAGATAGGATACGAGAAGGATGCACAAAACAAAATGTAAGGTTTGAAGTAAGTTACGTTCATGAAACGTTAAGGTCAGGTTACATACCGGAGTGCTATGGATAGGAGAGATTGATGAAAGAATACGGTTAGGTTATGGGTAGAAAGGGATAGGTTTGTGATAGATTGATAGAACGATAGTGTTATGGTAAGTTAGAGAACGATATGATCATGAAGTGTTTATGTTATGACCTGTTTATGATATGGTACATTGTATGCTAGATTATTGTGCTTAAGTACGAAATCATGTGAACGTGAATGTATGTTATGCATGCTGCTTAGTTGATGTGATATGAATGCATGTGACGATTTGTGGCCCTTGTACGATTATGGCTTGTTGTATGAGTATTGGAATGTAACTGAATGAATCGTATGACATGAAAAACGGTAAATTGCATGATACATAACTCCGCTAGGAATATGTATGATATGTAACGAAATGAGAATGAGAATGACATGTAAGCATGAAAACGTGACATGGGGTTATGTTCATTAAATGATGGTTGTAGGACTAGTGGAACCTCATGCATATTGTGTGATCATGCATTTGGGGGGATACCCCTATCCCATCACGAGGGTACGGACGCATACATCCAAATGGCAGAACAACGATCGTTATGCCCTGCATAGCGCTGTCGTGACGGTTTTAGTTTTAACGGGTCCCAGTAGGCCCCCAGAGCATGCCCACCGGCTAGGGACAGTGGGCCAGCGGTGTGCGAACTAGCTGGTGAGCCCATACTTGCACGTATGGGCTGCGTGTAGAGTATATGGTACACGTCCACGATTACCCGTTAGGATTACACCGTAGGGAAAACGAAACGAAACGAAACGAAACGAAACGAAACGAAAGATAGGTCCCATCATTTTATTGCATGTGATTGTTGCATTTAACCCCAATAGTGGGGTCACTTACTGAGTATTTCTTGAAATACTCAAGTCATGTGCTACTACATTTTTCAGGTTAAGGCAAGACATTCCTGTACGGCTGACGACGGCATCGCAACTCGAGATCATGGCACATGCATAGGATAGTGGTATTTATTCTTAGACTTAGGATAGAATAGGATGTTTTAAACTTAAACGCTTATTTATTTTATTTCGGGTCTTTTGTTGTGTCGTTTTAAAGAAGTTCTCGAAACATGTAAGTCCATGGCTGTGTTTTAAGTTAAAGGTTATGTTTTATGGAATTTAAATGAAGTCTTCTGCATTCAATGTTTATGGTACGTAATAGTAGCGACCTTAAATTAAGTAGAAAATTTCGGGTCGTTACACTTTCTGATCATCTAAGTTGTTGAGGTGCCCTTTCTTTTTCACTAGTTTCGCTTGGTTGAGCCACTTCCTGCTCACCAACACTAGTGTCACTTAGATCTTCAGGCACATTAGAACTTAAGCAAATGTGTCCAGTTTGCTCCCTCGTTTTTTGTGATAGAATTGTTTTCAATGTTGCCCAAGTCCGATAATACTTCCTTATCTGAGGACCACCTTACTTCCATCCTTAAACAATGATCCCGTCATCCCCGTAATCAATATGTTCTCCCATCATCGCCATGAGCACTGGTTCATCTTCTTCTATGACACATATTGCCTCTACATCCCATTCCTCCTCCATCTACATGTTGGAAGATGCCACATTGCTTTCAACGTACTTTTTCCTGCACAAAAAATCTCTGGACATGTAGCCCTTTCCGCAATTGTAGCAAATACCTTCAAAAGGTTTTGAGAGAAAATAACTAAGTTAGAAAGATAAACAATTGAAGTTTGAAGTGATAATATTATTAAATAGTGCTTTTATAGTTTTATAAATAACTGACCTCCAACAAATTTTGGAAACAAATTTTAGAAACAAATGTTCAAAAATAGTTAAACTAAATACTAAAAATATTCTAACTAAATAAATAAAGAAAAATATCTCTGTCACTGCGTGACTTTCTAGGCTTGGAAAGACCGAATCGTGACTAAAAAGACGAAATCGAAGACAAATAAAAATAAAAAGAAAATAAAATAGAAGGTAAAAATCGGACAAAATTTAAAACAAGAAAAGGAAATTAAGTACACCAAAATTAAATATAAAATCAAAGTCAATTGTTACAAATAGTAATTACAAATATAAAATGAAATGCTAAAGACTCTAAATATGAAAACGAACAAGACCGACAAGGGACTGACGCTCCGGAACGACACCCCTCTGTGACAGTGCAACTCTCGAACACCTCCCTGTATCGACTGGTACCTGAAAAAAAAAAGGGGAGAAAGGGGTGAGTATAAAATATACTCAGTAAGCAATCTACTTGTAGGCTCTTTTCGCATCCTTATCTTAGTAGGTATCTACGGACTTATCTCTGGGTTTTAGTGAGTACGAATCACGCTACAACTCCCTTTTCTGTATCTTAGGAGGCTTGCCCATCTTATGCAGTGAAATAGTTAGTGTCTTGAGGTGAGGCGCGACCTCATAAGTAAATCTTAGGGGATCGTATGGCTGGATCTAAATACGTGACTCTCTCTAAACATCATCCGTGGAGGTTAGCTGACGACCCTCACACGGGACCATACATCCACTAAATTTAGGGCGCAACCCCCTGTGTGCTGGTCAGCTACTGAGTCATCCTACGTGGCTCCATGTCCCCCGCTCAGGGACGGGTTTCTACGGCCTAGGAGTCCTGTTCAGAAGACCCCTTAGCTATTATCACTAGGTCTAGGCACCTGTCACACTTCCCTATCCGGATCTGCCAAGCTCAACGATCTTCGTACTGGAGCTCTGTCTCGACGGTATGGTATCGAAGCAGAGAGGGAAGTGGAGGTTCTGATGACACTACCCACACTGCTCAACTCTAGCGGGCTACCTACAGTTACTGTAGTGTCCTACTATCCTTTCTAGGGTGGGTCTTGGTGGCTTAGACTTGGATTCATGCATCTCTAAGATTCTTGTGTCGGGTCTCACAAACCTATTGGGTTTGGAATTTTGGGCTCTAGATCTACCAGTAATCGTTTCGCGGGTCTATATGCACGGTGTTCTAGAGGTCTCACAATCTAGGAACTCGTCTAGGCTACTTAGTCACAAGCACCCTAATCCACGCTCATAATTCCTTCCTATTCAACAAGAAAGATAACACAAGCTATCATCATGCATAAGAGTTTACAGGCAACAGTTCATGCAATATTAATAAACATGCTCGACGGGAAGATAACGTCCATCTTCACCCGGAGCGCAGATTTCACAAGTTTCCTATCCTCCTCATGCATACATACTTTATCAGATTCTCAATCAAAACAGATTTAATTAAACATTTCGCATCTAGCTTTCCTTAATCATTTCATTTTCGCAGTTTCCATACTAATATGCTAGGTTCAGCTAGCTAAGTTAATGGATGGTAGCATGCATGCTTGTTCCTAGCGGTTCCTACAAGTACTTCTCGTGGGAATCCAAATGGCTACTTACATGGTTGACGCGTGCCTTCTCAAGCTCAAATTATTTGTCAGAAAAGGTTCCAAAAATTCTGGAATTTCCTTGATAGGTCCTAATTCACATAAAATAGGATCGGAGTTGAAATCGGGGCGAAAAACAAGCAAACGGAGGTCGAACGGAGGGAAAAAGTTCACTCACGCGCCTACACGCGCCGACGCTCTCTGAAGGGTGTAAACCGCGCGGATTCTACGCGCGCGTACCCACGTGCTCCATTCTGTACAGTCGCGGGTCGAGACGGGGCAGTTCGGACAGGTCGGAGCGCTCTCGCGGCGATTCTGTTCGTGTGCGGAGCGCATGATCGGACTCGAGTTGACTTGAATCCGCGCCCTGACGCGTGTCGCCTAGCATGTGGGACACGCCTCTCCAGCCGCAGTTCGCCAAATGTCGATCACGGTTCCTCCTCTCTCCTCCGTACGCCAGCCGACGCTTCTCTCTCCAGAGTGTGTTTCAATTTCCAGATGTTAGCATTTTCGATCTATTTTCTTCGAATTTTCTTATCTTTCAATTCATAATCCATATCAACAATACACGAATATTGTAGATCTCATATTCTACTTCTACAATATATTTTTTCTTTATTTTTTCCTTGAGCACAGGATGAGTTAAGACTGTCCAAAGATACGGAAAAACTCACATTTCTGTTTTCGATCGGTTTACTCGAAGTCCGACTAAACTCCAATTTTCGTCCAGGAACTTCAAGAAACCTGTGTGAATCTTATTTTAGTCACATACCTCAAAAACTCCAGATCTAACGCTCAAGAAACTCCTCAGATCTAGATAAAATTGAAACAAGAAGTTCGGAACCTTACTTTGTCCGTTCTCGAATTTTCTTGCCGGAATGAGTGGATCCACCACCCAAACTCCTTTTCCAGCCCTGAGAGAAGTATTGCTTCGAAGTTTTTTGCCTTGGATTCGATCTCCAATGGCAGTTTGTCTTCTCTGCTCTTCCTCTCTCCCAAACCCTAACTTCCTCTCCTTTTTTCCTTCCTCTCTCTCTTTTTTTTTTTTTTCTTTTCTCTCTTTCTTCTTGGAGCCGAAACAACTCGACCCCTTAGGTAAGAGCAGGGGCATAATGACCCTTTTGCCCCTATGTTGTTATTTTATTTTTTTATTTATTTATCTAAAAATTCGGGTATTACCATCTTTATTTTATTATTTTTGACATAATCATATTCTTCTAACAATCTCTCTTGAACTTATTTTTCTATGTCAAGAATTAATTCTAAGTCAGAAAAAAAAAAAAAAAACTCTGCACATTAAGTTGTTCACGCAACTTTTGAAATGCTTCTAATTTTAGAGGTTTTGTCAACAAATCAGCACGTTGATTTCAGGTATCACAAAATAATAACTTCTTTTGTAAAATCTCAAAGAAAGTGAAACATGTAATGACAGAAAAAAAAGAGAGATAATAATAATAATAAGTAAATAATAATAATAATTAAAAAAATAAAAAAAGTAAATTATCACACTCTCTCCACCTCTCTGTGAGAGAAGAATTGGAGATAGCCTCCACTTAAACGAGATTGAATAGGAATGAAAAGAGATGGAAAAGTAATCATTAAAAGTTAGATCTCCTTATCTTTGCTGTTTTGCAAGAGATAGAAAAGTTATCTTACATCTATTTTTCAATTATTTAGATTTTTGGATATCTTATCGAAAATCAAAATTAATTGAAAATGGCTTGTGAATTGCATCTAAATTGAATCATCAAGAAAATCATAATTGATGGATGCATAGACATTTTTAATGAGAAAAATTAAAATAGATTGAAAATGACTTCTCCAATTGGATAGTCATTTGGGAGAGAGAAGAAAACATAATAGATTGAAAATAACTTCAGTTGAGTGTAGTTTTTAGGAAAGAGAAGAAAACATAATAGATTGTAAAAGGAAAGAGAAGAAAACAGAATAGATTAAAAATGTCTTCGGTTCATGATAGTAGTTTTTAGAAAAGAGAAAAAAAAAAGATTGAAAATGGCTCCGGTTAATGGATAGTCATGGTAGGGAGGAGAAGAAAACAGAATTGATTGAATATTATTTTATAACTGCATAGTCATTCATACGAAAGAAAAAGAAGTCCGAGAGAAGAGAAACAAAAGTGGTACAATAGAGAGAAGGAAAATGGAAGATCGGAGAAATTATTAGTATTTGTACCAAGAGAATATAATATTATAACAAACCAGAGTTGGATTGAATGATTGAAGCATGAAATAATATTGACATATTTTCAATTTAAGTTTTACTACCCAACTAAAATTTAGAAACAATGAAAACGTGGAATTCGATTTTTTACTGAGACTGTTTTAGAGCTGTATTTCACATTGTTAGTTGGATTATTAATTAAAATGTGAAATGCTAACGAAAGGCAATGAACGGTTCGATATGAAGTGAACTCTAGCAACATTTTGAGCAGCTCTTGAGGAACGGGAGCTTACGTTAATTAAATTAGGGAATACTTCGGCTAAGGCCAACCAGGTAAGTGGCCTTACTATAGGATAGGCTAAAAAATTGTATGAGTTACGATGATGTATGAACTATGTCATACGATGCGGTCTATGAGTTATGATGATGTATGATGTATGACTTATGATGATGTGTGGGTTATGATACCTGATGATGTGCTCAGTATATATATATATTTTGATGAATGTCGTACTTGATATGTTTGATGCACTTTGTGGCAATATGATGAGTATGATGATTGCGTGACGTTTACCTTAATATGGTGATGTTTTCCATATTGAGCATGCTAGATGATGATGAGTGCCATATTGCATCATGTCGTTAGATCGACATAGGACACAACCCTAAGAGCGTGAAAATGATATTATTATAAATATCCACGAGTATGTGTTACCTAGAGTAACAAAGAGATGAGACTAGAGGGTTGTGTCAGAAGAGACATTATGATGGATTTAGAGGGACCTCATGCATATTGTATGTTCATAAGCATAGGGCTACTTCCCCTAGAGATGATAAGTGTGGACGCGCACCGTATGATGAGCGCGAATGCGCACAAGTGCGAAAGCACACAGATGAGGGTGTTCATGAGGTGCATGACACTATGAGGTTCCGCTGACCTCCGGACGTCGCTAGAGATTAGCTTGACCAGAGGGTCCAGGGGGTGTGCGAGTGCCCTGGGGATTCACACTCGTACATGTGAGTCGTGGGTAGGGAAGTACTACACATCCAATTTGTCCGAGACTGGAGGCCACCCCTAAGATGATTAGAGATAGGTCCCTAAATCATGATTGCATGTGTTTGCATTTGCATGACCCCTATAGTGGGGCCACTTACCGAGTATTCTTTGAAATACTCAGGCCAAGTGCCACATCATTTTTCAGGTAAAGGCAAGGCGTACTTGTACAGATGACGGCGGCATCACAAGTAGAGACTGTGGCACGTGCATAGGGTAGATTCATATTTAAATCTCTAGTCTTAAGTTAGAATAGGTTGTTTTGCATTTCATTGTTTTAAATTATTTTGTATTTGTTTTTATTTTCTCTAAATTTCAGTATTTCATATTTAAACACGTAAGACCATGGCTGTGTTTTCCAGAGAAGGAGTTGTTTTAAACGGTTTTTGAAGTTTACGTTATTAATTATGTTCATGTAAGAGTTATATTTTCGCATTATAGATGAGCATGAGACGTTAGTAGCGACTCTGAGTATGTGAAAATTTAGGGTCGTTACAGAACGTCCATGTAGAACTGGATTTTTTTTTGGATAGCTTAATAGTTGAAGTATTATCACACATTAGCTTTGTTGCTTCTATTTGAGAGTGACCAATCTCTTTGAGTATCCTCCTCATCCAAACAGCTTGACATGCACAGACACTAACAACAAACTTAGCTTCTATGGTTGATAAGGGGACTATATGCTGTTTACAAGAAGACCAAGCTATTGCTCCTCCACTCATCATAAACACATAGCCTAAAGTACTCTTGCTATCTTCCATGTCTCCGACATAGTCACTTAAAACCCTTTTAGCTCCCTTCCTCTTGACGAAGAGTGTTTGCTCATTGGAACTGTTTTTGGATCCTTTCTTGATGAAGTAGGATTCCATTCGACTAAACCAGGTTCTAGGTGCTTGTTTTAATCTGTAGAGAGCCTTTTGGAGTTTGTAAACCATCTCCTCACTTTCCTTTTTCTCATAGCCTTTTGCTTGTTCAACAAAAATATCTTCTTTTAACTCGCCATATAAAAAAGCTGATTTGACATCTAACTGATAGAGTTTCCAACCTTTTTGGGCTGCAAAAGCAATGATCATTTTCTCACGGTGTCCATTCTAGCCACAGGTGCATACACTTCTGCATAATCAATTCCATGCTCTTGTGTGTAGCCTTTTACAACCAATCTTGTTTTGTATTTATTAACTTCTACATACTCATTTAGCTTCGTTTTATAAATCCATTTCACTCTTATTTTCTTTGCTCCAGCCGGTAGAACCACTAAGTTCCATGTTTGATTTTTTTTTCAATGGATTTGATTTTTTCATCCATAGCCAATCTCCATTTTGGAGTTTCGATAGCTTCCTCAAAATTCACAGGATTTGAAAGCATCAAGAATGTTATAATCTGCTAACCATACTAGTGGATGTCGATTTCTCCCCTCCCTTATTGTCAAATCTGGTGCAACAACTACTGAAAAGTTGTTTTCAACAACTGGTTCAATTGTTTCAGCAAGCGGTTCAGTCGTTTCTTCCGTGATTTCCCCTTCTTTGTTTTCAGCAACTGGTTCAATTGTTTCAGCAACCAGTTTAGTCGTTTCGTCCGTGATTTCTCCTTCTTCGGTTGTGTTCTCATCAATTTCAATATTTTTTCCTAGTCCAATTTTGTTTCATCTTCAAAAAAAAAAAAAAATTTCCAGTCCCATTTATGATCTTCCTCGAAAGCTACATTACCACTTACTATAATTTTATTTGTAGTTAGATCAAACATTCTATAACCTTTGGATTCGCTGCTGACTCCAAATAAAACACATGTTACACTTTTATCTTCAAGTTTGCTTCTCTTGGCATCTGGAATATGGACATGTCCCACACATCCAAAAACTCTAAAATAATCTATTGATGGTTTCACTCCGCTCCAAGCTTCTTCTGGTGTTATGTCTTTTACTGCAAGAGTGGGTGATTGATTCAAAATGTGAATTGTCCACTTTACTGCTTCAAGCCATAAATTTTTAGGCATTTTCTTCTCTGTCAGCATAGCTCTTACCAAGTTTATTACAATGCAATTTTTGCGTTCGGCCACTCCATTTTGTTGTGGGGTATATGTTGTGGTCAATTGTCTCTTCACTCCATGTTGTTTGCAAAAATCGTTTGAATTCTCCTCTTCTATTTGTCCTTCAACATTTTATAGGCATTCCAATTTCCTTTTCCACCATTGCTTTGAAACATTTGAAATGATAAAATGTTTCTGATTTTTTGCCAAGAAAATAACACCATTGACTTCCTTGAAAAATCAACTATAAAGCACAACAAGTACTCTTTTTTGCCACTTAAAGCCTAGTGAAATTGGACCACATAGATCTGCATGAACAAGACCCAATTTTTTCATTGCTCTCCATTTACCAATTTTTGGAAATAGAGTCCAATGTTGTTTGCCTTTCATACATGCCTCACAGGTGGTGTTTGGAGCTACAATTTGCGGCACGCCTTTCACCATGTTTTTGTGTTTCAAGGTGCACAAGCCTTTGTAGCCGAGATGACCATAACGATGGTGCCAAAGTGATGACTAATCCGTATTTGAAACTTGGAGGCATCTTCCTTCATTTGTTGTGGTAGATGGTTTAGTACGCAAAATAAACAGTCGATTTGCTCTCATAATTGACTCTCTATTTTTTCTTTTTGTGGATGATAAATGCTACATACATCATCTTTGAACAGCACTGCTACTCCTTTTTCTTGTAGTTGTCCAACGCTCAAGAGATTATTTTTGAGTTCAGGTACCCAATACACATTACTAATAGTGTTACACTATCTTATACAAAGTTAATTTCATTGCACCCTTTCCCGTAACTTTCATACTTGTATTATTTCCAAGCTTGACAATGTGGGAAAAGGTCTTGTCTAAGCTTGAAAACATATCTTCACTTGCATACATATGGTTTGAGCAACTAGAATCTAAGAACCAGACATCACTTCTTTTTGCTTTATATCTTTCCATATGAGTCATTAACAACATTTCATCATCTTCTTTCAGCATAATTCAATTCCTTATTTATCTTTGGACATTCATATTGAAAAACACCTAAGTCATGACACCTATAACATTAAACAGTTGCTTTGTTGAAAGTTGATCCTCCTCTTCCGCGTCCTCTCCCTATAAGTTCCTGTTTCTCTGTTACTTATTTTCATTTATACTTCGACTTTTAGAACTTGTCCTCTCCATTAATGTTGGATCTTCGAAATTTTTGTTCATACACCACTAATGAACTTTTTAATTCATCAATGGACATGTTATCAGTATATTTGGATTCTTCCATGGATACTACAACATAAGTAATTTTTTCAGTCAAGGCACGTAGAATTTTTTCTACAATTTTCTTGTATGGCATATCTTCTTCATTGCTTCTCATCTTGTTGGAGATTATCATCACTCTTGCAAAATAATATGTGATAATTTCATCCTTCTTCATCTCTAGGATCTTAAATTCTCTCCTTAATGCATTAAGAAGAGATTTCTTCGCTTTTTGGTTTCCACCAAATTTTCGCTTCATCGAGTCCCAAACAATCTTGGTTGTGTGACGATCCAAGATTTGTTCAGAGATAGTACAATCAATTGGCTAAAAGAGATAATGCTTTACTTGGTGATCTTTGAGTCTAGCATCATAAATGTGACCCTTTTCTACCTTAGTTAGCATTGTTCCATCCTCTGGTTCTGAGAAACCAATTTTCACCACACTTCATAAAACCTTTACTCTGAGCAAATTTTTCATCAGCTCCCTCCAATCATCATAGTGACCATCGAAGTGAGGGATCTTCGCTAAAGTTTTGTCTTCACTCATACTCTCTCTATTTGATCACTCAAAAAATTGCAGCTCTAATACCAACTTTTAAGTTTGGACGGGAGAATAACTAACCTAGAAACATAAACGAAAGTTTGAAGTGATAATACTATTGAATACTGAACTTGGCTTTTATAGCTTTACAAACAAGCATCAATAGAAACTAACCACAAGCACAAATCTTGGAAAATAGTTAAAAGTAAATACCTAAAAAATATTCTAACTAAACAAAGAAAAGATATTTATTTAACTATTTTGACGTAATCAAATTCTTCTAACACAAACCTCATCTCATGAGAGCTCTTGTTGTTATTGTTGTTTTGAGCTCTACTTGGTTGTGTAGTTTCTTGGTGACTTCTTCCTTTGTCACCATTTTTGTATCCATATTTGGTAGCTGACTTATTGTTGCTCCGACTTTTACTTGTGTAGAGTGCTTCTTCTTCACCCTTCAATGTGATGCCTTTAATTTGTTTAACCATGTATTCTTGGCTAACAAATTTTCAAACTCTACCAGCGATGGTTGAGCAAGCCATCCTTGTATAGCAATAACGAAGCTTCTATATTTTGGTCATAATCCGTGGATAATGATCCTCTTCTCGAGCTTCTCCAATGATAGACTTCGGACTTTGTTCAATAACCTTTCGAAAAATCGACTAGAGTTTGTGGAAGTACTGAGCAATCGTCATGTGATGTTGTGAAATTGAAAACAGCTTGTGTAACGATTCAGATTTTCCATTTTTGCCTTATTTGGTTGATTTTTATTTTTATTTCTATATATGACAAGATATTATGTTATGCATTTATTCTCGCCGTAAAAATTTCAATTTTCAACAGGGAAGTTATTACCTAAAAATAAAATAAATAATTAAATGTAATCTCCCTGGAAATAGAAGGATTCGTGCTAGACTTTTATTACCTAATAGAAACATTCCTATTTCTCTAAATTTCCTTTTCTAAAACCCTAGGATGCCTTATTGGGAAGTGTCTTGCCACTCTCGGCTATTCCACACGCAACACAACCTTTTACATCCCTTAAAAACGATTTTTCTCCAAACTTTCCTCCAGAATGTTGGGGTTGCTTTCGGAGGAAGAATCGAGTAGACGTAAGGATTTGATGTTGGGATCATTGTGTCAAAGAAGGTTGACCGTCGAAAATCAGTGTTGAGGACGTTGTGGGATCGTCGGCGTGTCACCGGAATCGGGGAGTCAGAAACTAGGGTTTCGTCGCTTGTCGGGTAAGGAAGGCGAGGTCTTTGGAATCGAGTCGAGCCGCAGACACACACCCAACAGCTCCGGCAGCTTCGCACGCGTACACAGTGTGGCTCGGATCGCACGTATACGAAATCGGCTCGATTTCGCCAATTTCCACAACTCGACTTGGCAGCTTAGTTGGCCGACTCGGCAACTAGGCTTAGCGGCAAGGTATCACTATAATATATTGATTCCAAGGTTTTTGGCTCTTCCAAAGCTGTTTCTGCCCTCAGTTTTACCATCCGAGGTCAGTATGGTCCTTAAACGTTAAAGACATCTTAGGTCAGGGGTTTATTTTGATAAATAGCATGAGGTTTAGCTAGGATACCTTATGAAAGGTTCTAAATTTTTATGTGGTTATCATAGGACATATTTAACTGCTGGGATTAGCTCGTTGTGAGTGACTTCAACCAAGACCATCGAGGTAAGTGACCTTACTGTTGGAGTTAGCTTACTACGTGTTGTATGATGGTGCGTGCCTTATGGCCCCTGCATACACCATATTTATGTGATATGATTATGTGATGTATAGATTGTGTTGACTGTAGATCGTGTATGTTTATGTGATGTATGCATTGTGTTAATTGGACTGTTTATGTTATGTGAAGTTATGAATGAGATAATAGTATTATATGCAATGAATATGTTGATCGATGTCATAGATACATGTAGAATTATCGAGTCATGTCATGAGATGGGTATGCAACTGGAATGTACTCTCATGTTATGTAGTATGCCATGTAATGTAGGTAATGTGAGATGCCATGTAATGTAAGAAACGTATATGCGATGTTAGTACTGCTTATGTCATGCCATGTTAGATACGTTAAGGGACCTCATGCATATATGTATGTCACGTGCATCGGGATTCTTCCCCTTTATGTTACTAAAGAATGAAATACGATATATTATGTTCGCCATGATATCATGCGGGCCCTTTTCTATTCTGTGGTGTCCGGCGACGTATAACACGTGCCCGACCAAGTCAGCCTTAGGGGGTATGTTTACGAGCTCGCCTGGTGGGTCCATGTATGCGTACATGGGCCATGTGTGAAGGAGTACCACACATCCAACCCTACCCAGAATAGAAAAGTGCCCAAGGCTATGAAAAGTTTATGAAAAGTTAGGTCCCGCTCATATGTTGCATGTGTTTGCATTCCTAACCCCAACAATGGGGTGACTTACTGAGTATTTCATAAAATACTCAAGCCACGTGCTACCTACATTTTTTCAGGTAAAGTCAAGGCGCCAATGTACGGTTAACGGCGGAGCTGAGGACACCATGGAAGTTAGAGATGGGATATTTTTAGAAGTTTACTTTCATTGGACTGTTTTAAGTTACTGCATCGAGTATTGTTTTATTTGGATTTATCTTGAATTTAGTTATTGAAGGTTTATTTTCAGAGATAGGTTTTGTTTTGGATTTATGAATCCTTATGAAAGACTCCTCCAAGGTTATTTATGATGAGCTTCTGCTTACTGAGTTATATATGCATGGGTGACGTCACTAATTAGGTTAAAGAAAAGTAGGGGCGTTACAGCTCGTTTTTCAGAAGTTGTAACCTAGTATCTGTAACGACCCGGGAAAGAAAGAAAAAATATATATATATTTACAATAATAATAAATAAACAAATAAAGGAAAAACGAGAAAACAGAAAAAAAAAAAAAAAAAA
>NW_019268558.1:1406545-1413075 GCF_002738365.1 Cucurbita moschata | reverse complement strand
AAAAACTCAGTCGCCGGAAAACCTGCGAGTTTTCCGGCGACCGCCGAGTTTCGCGGAACCCACGTGAAACGACGGCCACAGCACGCCACCTTCAGCCCACGACACCCAGCATCTTCAGAACACCTGCAAAGGGGGAAAAGAGAGAAAATTTCGAGAGAGAGAGAGAGAGATTTCGGACAAACGTCGCCGAGTGTCCAGTTTCTCCGACGAACCCTCAAACCACCCTCAAACCGACACCAAACGACCTGTTACCACCATAAGAGTGATCCCTAACGAAAGCACAATATCTCAAGGTGCGTTTTGTGTCATTTCGTAAGCGTCGTCGTCGGTAACCGAGGTCGAAAAATTAGGTTTCTTAATCGATTCTTAGATCTGTGGCTTTTAGGAGCTTTTAGGCTGCAAAACTCCCAAAAAGAAAAGAAGGACGAAGAACAAAAAGGAAAAGGGAAGGAAGAGGACCAAAATCGGCAATGGAAACGCCGCGGGAAGGAGAGAGAAAGCTCGCCGAAAAATCGGCCGAAGTCGGGTAAGGAAGACGAGATCCACGGATCCGGGTCAACCCGAACCTAGAACCCGGGAGAGCCAGCCCGTTCCTCCCTTGGCCTCTGCCTTCGGCCCAGCCCAACTACAGCGGCCCAAACCTCAAACTAGCCTAGAAGCTACGGTTCAGTTGAACCAACCTAGACTAGACCCACGGTCCAATTGAGTCGGCCTGCAAACCAAACTCCTGCGGCCCTGCCCAGTAAGCCGAGGCCCAACGATTAGTCTTGGCCTAGTAGCCTTCCACAGCCCACGACCCGAACCGGACTGCGACCCGCGCTTCGACCCGACACTGTCGCCTGACGTGGCTTTCTCTGCTACTGCCACGTGTCACACAGTGGCGCAGGTAGTCCCTCGACTCGGCTTGGCGCAAATGGCTCGGGCTCCCTCCAGCGACGCTCCGGCAGCTCCAGCGGCTGTTCGGCTCGGCTCACCTGTTTTCAGCCTAGTTTCCACTATTCCGACCCTCCCGAATCTGTTTTCGGCCCCGATTAAGGTATCCGAGGCCGTTTCAGAGCCGTATTTCACATTTATTAAATTATAGGTAAATTAATTGTGAAATACTAACGGAAAGTGGTGGACGGTGTGATAGGAAACAAACCCCGGGGACGTAGGGAGCAGCTCTCACGGAACGGGAGCTTACGTTTAGCGATTTAGGGAGTACTTCGGCCAAGGCCAACCAAGTAAGTGGCCTTACTATAGGATAGGCTAAATAAATTGTATGATGCTTGATGTTATGTGCCAGTATATACATATTTTGTTGAGTGACGCTTGATATGTTTGACGCACGTTGTGGCATTATGATGAGCATGATGATTGCATGATTTTTACCTTAATATGATGATGTTTTCCATATTGAGCATGCTATATGATGATGAGTGCCATATTGCATCATGTCGTTAGATCGACGTAGGACACAACCCTATGAGCATGAAAATGATAGTAATATAAATATCCACGAGTATGCGTTACCTAGAGTAACAAAGAGATGAGACTAGAGGGTTGTGTCAGAAGAGACATTACGATGGATTTAGAGGGACCTCATGCATTTTGTATGTTCATAAGCATGGGGCTACTTCCCCTAGAGATGATGGTTGTGGACGCGCACCTTACGATGAGCGCGAATGCTCACAGGTGCGAAAGCACATAGATGAGGGTGTTCATGAGGCGCATGACACTATGGGGTTCCGCTGACCTTCGGACGTCGCTACAGATTAGCTTGACCAGAGGGTCCAGGGGGTGTGCGAGCGCCCTGGGGACTCACATTCGTACGTGTGAGTCGTGTGTAGGGAAGTACTACACATCCAATTTGTCCGAGACTAGAGGCCACCCCTAAGATGATTAGAGATAGGTCCCGAAATCATGATTGCATGTGTTTGCATTTGCATGGCCCCCTATAGTGGGGCCACTTACTGAGTATTCTTTGAAATACTCAGGCCGTATGCCACTTTATTTTTCTGGTAAAGGCAAGGTGCACTTGTACGGAGGACGGCGGCATCGCGAGTAGAGACTGTGGCACGTGCATAGGGTAGACTCATATTTAAATTTCTAGTCTTAAGTTAGAATAGGTTGTTTTGCATTCCATTGTTTTAAATTATTTTGTATTTGTTTTTGTTTTCTCTAAATTTCAGTATTTCATATTTAAACACGTAAGACCATGGCTATGTTTTTCAGAGAAGAAGTTGTTTTAAATGTTTTTTTTTTCCTGAAATTTTCGTTATCAATTATGTTCATGTAAGAGTTATATTTCCGCATTATAGATGAGCATGAGACGTTAGTAGCGACTCTGAGTATGTGGAAATTTAGGGACGTTACAGTATTATTCTTCTTTGAGAACAACATCACGAATGTGTCTCATGCTTCTTTAGATGTCCCAAATGTGCTATAACATCTCTTCTCCGATTGTGGTCTTCAAGACAAACATTATTTTGCTTGTTTTGATTCTCCATTTGCGCAAGGCGGTGTTAGAATCTTCCTCTGGCACAATTTCACACCCGCCAACGTTCTCCCAAAAATTTAATAAAGGTAAATCTGAACCGATAAGGTATTACATGAGATGGTATAAGTCCTTAATGAACTCTATGCATGACATTGGGTTACATAATTGAGACTTTTAATAAGCGTAACGTCCTAGGACGTGTATGAATGAACGTTAACGTAACAAGATGTTGAAATCAAGTTATAGCACCAGGACATGAATATGAGACCCTTAGATGGAGGTAGCATACAGGTCTTAAAAAGCTTTATATGTGACGCTCGGGAGAGGGAGGTGAGTTAGTCTAAGTATAAATGTATTAATGTTGAGATGGTCGAGTTAGTCTAACGCAGAAGATTAAGGTTCTGGTTCGCAAAGGCATGGATTTAAATCTCACTCTCAACGTTATTGTTTTCTTCTAGCTTTTTAGAGATCTCAAAATTTAATTAATATATTTAATTTTTTTTTTTAAACTCTATGCATGAAATTGGGTTACATAACTGAGATTTTTAATAAGAGTAACGTCCTAGGACGTGTATGAATGAACGTTAACCTAACAAGACGTTGAAATCAAGTTATAGCACCAAGACATGAAGATGAGGCCTTTAGATGTCATGAAGATAGCATACTGGCCTTAAAAAGCTTTATATGTGACACTCAAGAGAGGGAGGTGAGTTAGTCTAAGTATAAATGTATTAATGTTGAGATAGTTGAGTTGGTCTAACGTAGCAGATTAAGGTTGTGGTTAGAAAAGACATAAATTTAAATCTCACTCTCAACATTATTCTTTTCTTCTAACTTTTTAGATCTCAAAATTTAATTTATGTATATTTAATAGGGGTAATTCCAAACCCATAAAGTATTACATAAGATGATACAAGTCCTTAAATCACCTATATGCATGACGTTGGATTACTGAGAGTTTTAAAAAGGGTAATGTTCTAACCCAACAAGATATTGTTGAAACCAAGTTAAAGCACCAGGAATGAGATATGAAACCATTTGATATCTTGGAGGTACCATATTGGCCTTAGAAAGCTTTATATATGATATTCGAGAGAGGAAGCTAAATTAGTTTAAGTTGAGATGACCGAGTTGGTCTATAACGCTTGTTTTAGGTACTTGTTCATAAAAGCATGGTTATTATTATTTTATTTAACTTTCTAAAAATCCCAAAATTTAATTAATACAATTAGACACTTTTTCCAAAATTTAATTAATACAATTAGAAACTTTTTAAGAGGGGAAATTATGAACCAATAAGGTATGGCATGAGATGATATAAATCTTTAATCAACTTATGCACTTTTTAAGAGGGGAAATTCTGAACCATATCAAAGAGTTTAATAAGGGTGAAGTTCTAGGATGTCTATAATGAACTTTAGCCCGAAACAAAGTTATAGCACCATGACATGAAAACGTTATCTCAACAAGATATATGTTTGAAACCAAGTTATGTCTCTGAGATTAGACCCTTTGACTAAGTTGAGATGGCTCAGTTGATCTAAGGCGCCAAATTAAGGTTATGGTTTGAAAGGAAATAAGGTATTGTTGAAATCAATTGAGACCGTTTAATATCTTGGAGGTACCATATTGGCCTTAGAAAGCTTTACATAGATACTAAGGAGAGGGAGCTAATTTGTTGCAGTCGAAATGACTAAGTTGGTCTAAGGCGCCAGATTAAGGTTCTAGGTTCTAGTTTGAAATGGTGTGGGAACCCACACTCTCACCAATTTATAGAACTTTTTAATGTTCATGCAATGATGATATATTTGATAAATCTTTACATAGATACCATAGAGAGGGAGTTGACTTGCTGAAGTTGAGAGGGTGAGTTGGTCTAAGGCGCCAAATTAAGGTTCTAGTTCTAACTTTCTAAAAATCACAAATTTAATTAATACACTTAAATTTTTTTTTAACAGGCTTAATTCTGAACCGAAAAGGTATTGTATGAGATGATATATTTAATATCTTGGTGGTACCATATTGGCCTTAGAAAGCTTTACGTGGATACCCTAAAGAGGGAGCTACCTTGTTGAAGTTGAGATGGCTGAGTTGGTCTAAGATGCCAGATGAAGGTTTTGGTCCGAAAGGGCATGGGTTCAAATCCCACTTTCTAAAAATCCAAAATTTAATTATTAATAAGCGTAATTATGAAACGATAGGGTATTGCATGAGATGATTGATATCTTGGAGGTACCATATTGGCCTTAGAAAGCTTTACATAGATACCCTAGAGAGGGAGCTACCTTGCCGAAGTTGAGATGGTCGAGTTGGTCTAAGGTGCCAGATTAAGGTTCTGGTCCGAAAGGGCGTGGTTTCAAATCCCACTCTCAACATTCTTATTTTTCTAAACCGATAAGGTATTCTTATTTTTCTAAACCGATAAGGTATTGCATTATTTTTCTAAACCGATAAGGTATTGCATTAGATGATATCTTGGAAGTACCATATTGGCCTTAGAAAGCTTTACGATGCTCTAGAGAGGGAGCTGTTGGGTTTTATGTCCTAAAACTCATAGTTTGTAAACAAAGATATATTCTATTTTCAATAAANTGGAAGAGAAATTGCCCAAAATACCTTGCAGAGAAGAAAGCCGAAAAGACACAACAAGGTAAATATGATTTACTCGTTGTAGAAATGTGTTTAGTAGAGTATGACAACTCAACTTGGATACTAGATTCTGGGGCGACTAATCATATTTGTTCTTTTTACCAGGAAACTAGCTCCTGGAGAATGCTTGCGGACGGCGAGATAACACTCAGGGTTGGAACAGGAGAGGTTGTCTCAGCAAGATCAGTGGGAAATTTAAAGTTGTTTTTTGGAGATAGATTCATTATATTAGATAATGTACTTTTTGTTCCAGGAATGAAAAGAAATCTAATATCCATCTCTTGTTTATTAGAACAGTTGTATAAAGTATCTTTTGAAATTAATTAAGTGTTCATTTGCAAAAGAGGTATTCATATTTGTTCTGCAAAACTAGAAAACAACTTATATATGTTAAAACTGAGCAAAACAAAAGCTATTTTAAATACTGAGATGTTTAAAACAGCTGAAACTCAAAATAAACGACAAAAGATTTCTCCTAATATCTTTCTTTGGCATTTAAGACTAGGCCACATTAATCTCAATAGAATTGAGAGATTGGTTAAATGGGGACTTCTAAATAAGTTAGAAGACAATTCTTTACCTCCATGTGAGTCTTGTCTTGAGGGTAAAATGACTAAACGATCATTTTGCGAAAAAGGTTATAGAGCCAAAGAAACCTTAGAACTCGTGCATACAGATCTCTGTGGTCCAATGAATGTCAAAGCACGAGGAGGGTATGAATATTTCATCAGTTTTATTGATGATTATTCAAGGTATGGCTATCTTTACCTAATGCATCACAAGTCCGAAGCTCTTGAAAAATTCAGAGAGTATAAGACTGAGATTCAGAATCTATTAGGTAAAACTATTAAAACACTTCGATCAGATCGAGGAGGAGAGTACATGGATTTAAGATTTCAGGACTATATGATAGAACATGGAATAAGGTCTCAACTCTCAGCCCCTGGTATGCCTCAACAAAATGGTGTATCAGAAAGGAGAAATAGAACTCTATTAGACATGGTTCGGTCTATGATGAGTTTCGCTCAATTACCCGATCCATTTTGGGGATATGCAGTGGAGACTGCTACATACATTTTGAACATGGTTCCTACTAAGAGTGTTTTAGAAACACCTTATGAGTTATGGAAAGGGCGTGAAGGTAGTTTACGTCACTTCAGAATTTGGGGATGTCCAGCACATGTGTTGTTGCAAAATCCCAAGAAATTAGAACGTCGTTCAAAATTATGTCTATTCGTAGGATACCCCAAAGAGACGAAAGGTGGTTTGTTTTATGATCCTCAAGAAAATAGAGTGTTTGTATCAACCAACGCTACATTCTTAGAGGAAGACCACGTAAGAAATCATCAACCTCGTAGCAAACTAGTATTAAGTGAGATTTCTAAAGAAGCTACTGATAAAA
>NW_019268558.1:1401502-1406249 GCF_002738365.1 Cucurbita moschata | reverse complement strand
AATTTTAACAGTTAAAAAGGGTCGATGTCTCATAAAATTGCGGTTACAAGAAAGCTCACCTGGCACGATCTTGTCTAAGGCTGAAGGTACTTAAGTTGACGGTTTACGAAACACCCACTACCTGGAGATCGGACCAGTACTTGAGCTTAGTTAGCCCAGTTTTATGAGCATGCTTAAGTGATGTAAGATTTAGAAAAATCACCTAGACTTAAGTTATATTTAATTAGCCGGAATATACTTAAGTAAAGAGTATACCCAACCATCTAAAATACTTAGTGGGAGGAAAAAGGTGTATAAGATACATCGTTTTCTCTTCACGCTCTCTGTAAAATTCACACAGTGAGATTCATGCTCGGCCTCGTGTCGCCCTGGGAGCGTCCTCCATTCGGAAGGTATTTGCATGAGTCAATAACAAGGTGAATTGAGAAAGTATTTATAGTAAGTGGGAGAAGGAAGTCAACACGTCCTATGGTCTCCACCACTAGGTTGCACCGTGAGATTCCCATGTTCCGCCTGCATGTTGCCCTAGAGCAACTACCCATTCGGAGGGTCGTAACATGGGAGTCGGAACAACGCAAACTCCAGAAATGGATAGGATTTCTTAGGTCCATTCCCAACTTTGGCTTTTTCATTCGATAGCGTTGTTGGGACCGATCTCTGAGGTCTGAAATTGGTGGGTCACACTTGCGAAGAATTACTAAGAGTTAGTATATTCTTGACCAAAATAGCGATAACTAAAACACTATAGGAACAAGAGTTATTCTGGAATTAGTGTTTAAGTCAAGAATGTCTTGGTTTAGTGAATGAGTGATTGACTGCCCCTCGGTAGCAGTTGCTCTAACTCACTAAAGTATCGTTGCAAATTAATAATGATTTGGGTGCATTATTATATTTGCTAAAACTGATTGGATTAAACAGGATTAAGTCAAATCACTAATAGAATTTTCTTTATATCACAGCATGACAAACTCAATAGTACAATTACTCGCTTCTGAGAAATTAAACGGCGACAACTACACAACTTGGAAATCAAACCTAAACACAATACTGGTCATTGATGATTTAAAGTTTGTTTTAACTGAGGAGTGTCCTCCAAACCCAAACTCAAATGCAAACCGAACAGCTCGGGATGCATATGACAGATGGATAAAGGCAAATGACAAAGCCCGAGTGTACATTCTAGCCAGCATATCTGATGTTTTGGCTAAGAAACACGATGTTATGGGTACTGCTAAAGAGATTATGGAATCTCTAAAAGGGATGTTTGGACAACCGTCCTTCTCCCTTAGACATGAAGCCATAAAATACATTTACAACTGCCGTATGAAAGAAGGGACCTCAGTTAGAGAACATGTCCTGGACATGATGGTCCATTTCAATGTGGCAGAAGAAAATGAAGCTGTCATTGATGAGAAGAGTCAAGTCAGTTTTATCATGATGTCTCTTCCGAAGAGCTTCTTCCAGTTCCGCACCAATGTGGTTATGAACAAAATAGAATATAACTTGACTGCTCTTCTCAATGAGCTACAGACTTATCAGTCCCTCTTAACAAACAAGGGACAAACAGGAGAAGCAAATGTTGTCATCTCCAAGAAATTACTACGAGGATCGTCCTCCCAAAATAAGTCTGAACCTTCAACTTCTAAAAGTGTTTTGATGAAGAAGAAGGGAAAAGGGAAAAATAAGATTCCTACTAACCGCAAGAACAAGGTTCAAAAAGCAGATAAAGGAAAATGTTTCCATTGCAACGAAAACGGGCACTGGAAGAGAAATTGCCCAAAATACCTTGCAGAGAAGAAAGCCGAAAAGACACAACAAGGTAAATATGATTTACTCGTTGTAGAAATGTGTTTAGTAGAGTATGACAACTCAACTTGGATACTAGATTCTGGGGCGACTAATCATATTTGTTCTTTTTACCAGGAAACTAGCTCCTGGAGAATGCTTGCGGACGGCGAGATAACACTCAGGGTTGGAACAGGAGAGGTTGTCTCAGCAAGATCAGTAGGAAATTTAAAGTTGTTTTTTGGAGATAGATTCATTATATTAGATAATGTACTTTTTGTTCCAGGAATGAAAAGAAATCTAATATCCATCTCTTGTTTATTAGAACAGTTGTATAAAGTATCTTTTGAAATCAATGAAGTGTTCATTTGCAAAAGAGGTATTCATATTTGTTCTGCAAAACTAGAAAACAACTTATATATGTTAAAACTGAGCAAAACAAAAGCTATTTTAAATACTGAGATGTTTAAAACAGCTGAAACTCAAAATAAACGACAAAAGATTTCTCCTAATACCTATCTTTGGCACTTAAGACTAGGCCACATTAATCTCAATAGGATTGAGAGATTGGTTAAAAGAGGACTTCTAAATAAGTTAGAAGACAATTCTTTACCTCCATGTGAGTCTTGTCTTGAGGGTAAAATGACTAAACGATCATTTTGCGAAAAAGGTTATAGAGCCAAAGAAACCTTAGAACTCGTGCATACAGATCTCTGTGGTCCAATGAATGTCAAAGCACGAGGAGGGTATGAATATTTCATCAGTTTTATTGATGATTATTCAAGGTATGGCTATCTTTACCTAATGCATCACAAGTCCGAAGCTCTTGAAAAATTCAGAGAGTATAAGACTGAGATTCAGAATCTATTAGGTAAAACTATTAAAACACTTCGATCAGATCGAGGAGGAGAGTACATGGATTTAAGATTTCAGGACTATATGATAGAACATGGAATAAGGTCTCAACTCTCAGCCCCTGGTATGCCTCAACAAAATGGTGTATCAGAAAGGAGAAATAGAACTCTATTAGACATGGTTCGGTCTATGATGAGTTTCGCTCAATTACCCGATCCGTTTTGGGGATATGCAGTGGAGACTGCTACATACATTTTGAACATGGTTCCTACTAAGAGTGTTTCAGAAACACCTTATGAGTTATGGAAAGGGCGTAAAGGTAGTTTACGTCACTTCAGAATTTGGGGATGTCCAGCACATGTGTTGTTGCAAAATCCCAAGAAATTAGAACGTCGTTCAAAATTATGTCTATTCGTAGGATACCCCAAAGAGACGAAAGGTGGTTTGTTTTATGATCCTCAAGAAAATAGAGTGTTTGTATCAACGAACGCTACATTCTTAGAGGAAGACCACGTAAGAAATCATCAACCTCGTAGCAAACTAGTATTAAGTGAGATTTCTAAAGAAGCTACTGATAAAACAACAAGAGTTGTTGATCAAGCTGGTCCTTCAACCAGAGTTGTTGATGGAGCTGACACTTCTGGTCAATCACATCCTTCTCAAGAGTTGAGAATGCCTCGACGTAGTGGGAGGGTTATAACTCAACCCGATCATTACTTGGGTTTGGCAGAAACTCAAGTCATCATACCTGATGATGGCGTTGAGGATCCATTGACCTATAAACAGGCAATGAATGATGAGGATAGAGATCAGTGGATTAAAGCCATGAATCTTGAAATGGAGTCAATGTACTTCAATTCAGTCTGGGAACTTGTAGATCAACCGGATGGGGTAAAACCTATTGGTTGCAAATGGATCTATAAGAGGAAACGAGACCAAACCGGTAAGGTACAGACCTTTAAAGCACGACTAGTAGCAAAGGGTTATACCCAAAGAGAGGGGGTGGACTATGAAGAAACCTTCTCTCCTGTTGCTATGCTTAAATCAATAAGAATACTCTTGTCTATTGCCACATTTTATGATTATGAAATTTGGCAAATGGATGTTAAGACAGCTTTTCTAAACGGCAATCTTGAAGAGAGTATCTATATGGCTCAACCAGAGGGGTTCATTGAACAGGATCACGAGCAAAGGGTTTGCAAGCTTAAAAGATCCATTTATGGGTTGAAGCAAGCATCTCGATCCTGGAATATAAAGTTTGATACTGCGATCAAATCTTATGGCTTTAAACAGAATGTTGACGAACCTTGTGTTTATAAAAGGATAGTCAACTCTACAGTAGCTTTCCTGGTGTTGTACGTTGACGATATTCTACTCATTGGAAATGATGTGGGAATTCTGACTGACATTAAGCATTGGCTGGCGACACAATTCCAAATGAAAGATTTGGGAGAGGCTCAGTTTGTTCTTGGAATCCAAATTATTCGGAATCGCAAGAACAAAACACTAGCATTGTCTCAAGCATCGTACATCGACAAAATGTTGATTCGATATAAGATGCAGGACTCCAAGAAAGGATTATTACCTTTCAGGCATGGAGTTCATTTGTCGAAGGAACAAAGTCCTAAGACACCTCAAGAAGTTGAGGATATGAAACACATTCCCTATGCATCAGCGGTCGGTAGTCTGATGTATGCCATGCTTTGTACCCGACCCGACATATGCTATGCTGTGGGAATTGTCAGCAGATATCAGTCCAATCCGGGACGTGCTCATTGGACTGCCGTTAAGAATATCCTCAAGTATCTTAGGAGAACGAGGGACTATATGCTAATGTACGGTGCTAAGGATCTGATCCTTACAGGGTACACTAACTCAGATTTTCAGACCGATGTAGATTCGAGGAAATAAACATCTGGATCTGTCTTCACTCTGAACGGAGGAGCAATAATATGGAGAAGCATAAAGCAAGGTTGCATTGCTGATTCCACCATGGAGGCTGAGTATGTTGCTGCTTGTGAAGCAGCGAAAGAATCTGATGGCTTAGGAAGTTCTTAACTGATTTGGAAGTCGTTCCAAATATGCATCTTCCCGTCACTCTTTATTT
>NW_019268558.1:1377694-1398840 GCF_002738365.1 Cucurbita moschata | reverse complement strand
ATATTATTGCATGGAATGGATGATTATATAAATTGTTATATAAAGCATGTTATAGGTTATTTTCAACGTCATAAAATGAGGTAGACGTTAAAATCTATAATAAAGATAAGTGCATGCTCACTAAGGGTTAAGAACCGAGCACGATTAATTTTAACAGTTAAAAAGGGTCGATGTCTCATAAAATTGCGGTTACAAGAAAGCTCACCTGGCACGATCTTGTCTAAGGCTGAAGGTACTTAAGTTGACGGTTTACGGAACACCCACTACCTGGAGATCGGACCAGTACTTGAGCTTAGTTAGCCCAGTTTTATGAGCATGCTTAAGTGATGTAAGATTTAGAAAAATCACCTAGACTTAAGTTATATTTAATTAGCCGGAATATACTTAAGTAAAGAGTATACCCAACCATCTAAAATACTTAGTGGGAGGAAAAAGGTGTATAAGATACATCGTTTTCTCTTCACGCTCTCTGTAAAATTCACACAGTGAGATTCATGCTCGGCCTCGTGTCGCCCTGGGAGCGTCCTCCATTCGGAAGGTATTTGCATGAGTCAATAACAAGGTGAATTGAGAAAGTATTTATAGTAAGTGGGAGAAGGAAGTCAACACGTCCTATGGTCTCCACCACTAGGTTGCACCGTGAGATTCCCATGTTCCGCCTGCATGTTGCCCTAGAGCAACTACCCATTCGGAGGGTCGTAACATGGGAGTCGGAACAACGCAAACTCCAGAAATGGATAGGATTTCTTAAGTTCATTCCCAACTTTGGCTTTTTCATTCGATAGCGTTGTTGGGACCGATTTCTGAGGTCTGAAATTGGTGGGTCACACTTGCGAAGAATTACTAAGAGTTAGTATATTCTTGACCAAAATAGCGATAACTAAAACACTATAGGAACAAGAGTTATTCTGGAATTAGTGTTTAAGTCAAGAATGTCTTGGTTTAGTGAATGAGTGATTGACTGCCCCTCGATAGCAGTTGCTCTAACTCACTAAAGTATCGTTGCAAATTAATAATGATTTGGGTGCATTATTATATTTGCTAAAACTGATTGGATTAAACAGGATTAAGTCAAATCACTAATAGAATTTTCTTTATATCACAGCATGACAAACTCAATAGTACAATTACTCGCTTCTGAGAAATTAAACGGCGACAACTACACAACTTGGAAATCAAACCTAAACACAATACTGGTCATTGATGATTTAAAGTTTGTTTTAACTGAGGAGTGTCCTCCAAACCCAAACTCAAATGCAAACCGAAAGGGCGTGGGTTCAAATCCCACTCTCAACATTCTTATTTTTCGAAACCGATAAGATATTGCATTAGATGATATATTTGATATCTTGGAGGTACCATATTGGCCTTAGAAAGCTTTACGTAGATGCTTTAGAGAGGGAGCTACCTTGCCGAAGTTGAGATGGCCGAGTTGGTCTAAGGCGCCAGATTAAGGTTCTGGTCCGAAAGGGCGTGGGTTCAAATCCCACTCTCTGGCCTTAGAAAGCTTTGCGTAGATGCTCTAGAGAGGGAGCTACCTTGCCAAAGTTGAGATGGCCGAGTTGGTCTAAGGCGCCAGATTAAGGTTCTGGTCTGAAAGGGCGTGGGTTTAAATCCCACTCTCAACATTCTTGTTTTTCTAAACCAATAAGGTATTGCATGAGATGATATATCTGATATCTTGGAGGTACCATATTGGCCTTAGAAAGCATTACGTAGATGCCCTAGAGAGGGAGCTCCCTTGCCGAAGTTGAGATGGTCGAGTTGGTCTAAGGCGCCAGATTAAGGTTCTGGTCCGAAAGGGCGTGGGTTCAAATCCCACTCTCAACATTCTTGTTTTTCTAAACCAATAAGGTATTGCATGAGATGATATATCTGATATCTTGGAGGTACCATATTGGCCTTAGAAAGCATTACGTAGATGCCCTAGAGAGGGAGCTCCCTTGTCGAAGTTGAGATGGCCGAGTTGGTCTAAGGCGCCAGATTAAGGTTCTGGTTCGAAAGGGCGTGGGTTTAAATCCCACTCTCAACATTCTTGTTTTTCTAAACCAATAAGGTATTGCATGAGATGATATATCTGATATCTTGGAGGTACCATATTGGCCTTAGAAAGCATTACGTAGATGCCCTAGAGAGGGAGCTCCCTTGCCGAAGTTGAGATGGCCGAGTTGGTCTAAGGCGCCAGATTAAGGTTCTGGTCCGAAAGGGCGTGGGTTCAAATCCCACTCTCAACATTCTTGTTTTTCTAAACCAATAAGGTATTGCATGAGATGATATATCTGATATCTTGGAGGTACCATATTGGCCTTAGAAAGCATTACGTAGATGCCCTAGAGAGGGAGCTCCCTTGCCGAAGTTGAGATGGCCGAGTTGGTCTAAGGCTCCAGATTAAGGTTCTGGTCCGAAAGGGCGTGGGTTCAAATCCCACTCTCAACATTCTTGTTTTTCTAAACTGATAAGGTATCGCATGAGATGATATCTTGGAGGTACCATATTGGCCTTAGAAAGCATTACGTAGATGCCCTAGAGAGGGAGCTCCCTTGCCGAAGTTGAGATGGCCGAGTTGGTCTAAGGCGCCAGATTAAGGTTCTGGTCCGAAAGGGCGTGGGTTTAAATCCCACTCTCAACATTCTTGTTTTTCTAAACCAATAAGGTATTGCATGAGATGATATATCTGATATCTTGGAGGTACCATATTGGCCTTAGAAAGCATTACGTAGATGCCCTAGAGAGGGAGCTCCCTTGCCGAAGTTGAGATGGCCGAGTTGGTCTAAGGCGCCAGATTAAGGTTCTGGTCCGAAAGGGCGTGGGTTCAAATCCCACTCTCAACATTCTTGTTTTTCTAAACTGATAAGGTATTGCATGAGATGATATCTTGGAGGTACCATATTGGCCTTAGAAAGCTTTAGGTAGATGCCCTAGAGAGGGAGCTGCCTTGCCGAAGTTGAGATGGCCGAGTTTGTCTAAGGCGCTAGATTAAGGTTTTTGTCCGAAAGGGCGTGGGTTCAAATCCCACTCTCAACATTCTTATTTTTCTAAACCGATAAGGTATTGCATTAGATGATATATTTGATATCTTGGAGGTACCATATTGGCCTTAGAAAGCTTTACGTAGATGCTCTAGAGAGGGAGCTACCTTGTCGAAGTTGAGATGGGCAAGTTGGTCTAAGGCGCCAGATTAAGGTTCTGGTTTGAAAGGGCATGGGTTCAAATCCCACTCTCAACATTCTTATTTTTCTTAACCGATAAGGTATTGCATTAGATATGATATATTTGATATCTTGGAGGTACCATATTGGCCTTAGAAAGCTTTATCTAGATGCTCTAGAGAGGGAGCTAGCTTGGTCTAACTTGAGATGGCCGAGTTGGTCTAATGCACCAAATTAAGGTTTTGGTCCGAAAGGGTGTGGGTCGAAATCTCACTCACAACATTATTGTTTTCTTCTAATTTTCTAGAAATCCCAAAATTTAATTAATACACTTAAAAACTTTTTAATAAGGGTGAAGTTCTTTAGGAAGATAGTTAGAGTGTCATGTCGGTAAAGAAGGCGATACCATTTCACTTGGAGGTTAGTGGAAGATGGTGATGTGTTTGGAGAAGATAGAGGGTGCAAAGAATCCAGCAAATATTATTTCACTTGGAGGTTAGTCGAAGATGGTGATGTGTTTTGAGAAGATAGAGGGTGCAAAGAATTCATCTAACATAAAATGTGTTGACGTTCAAATATTGATGTAAGGATTCGAATTTTTGTTTTATTTATTTTAGATTTTATGCTAAGATTTTATTTTTTTTGCTGCCAAAATGAAAAGATATTATGCTAGCATTTATTCTCCTTACAAAAGGTGCGATTTCTAACCAGAAAGTCACTACCTTAATGTAAAAGTCATAAAGACCTTTTATATTCCCATATATAACTCTCCTCCTTCCTTGGAAACAACTTTTTCTCTCCAAACGTTTAGGGTTTTCGAGGGTGTCTGAGAGTACGGAAAAATCGAGAGGGTTAGCCAGGAAACACGTGTGAGGTGGTTTGCTGGGTTTTCTTCGGTGAGTGGCCGGAGGGAGAAGCGACCGAGGCTATCGGTGTTAAATATAGTTGCGCGTCGGTTGGAATAGGCGAGGGGTGTCATCGCATCGTCGAAATTGGGGTTGTGACGTCGTCGTTGGCGGCGCAGCGACGATTAGGGTTTTTGCGAGATTTTGGGTAAGGAAGACAAAGGAAAACGGGTCGGGTTAACGTTTGGCCTCTAGACCAGCCCACGGAACGAACGCGAGCCCTATGCGTTTCGGCCCAACGCGAACGCGCGCTGCAGCCTTGGTCTCGGCTCCGTACGCGTGCTCTCGGCTCGGCTTGACGTGTACAGCAGCTCGGCTCCATCAAATCCCGCAGCTCAGCTTGGCGGCTTAATTGGTCGGCTCGGCAGCTTGGCTTGGTGAATCGGTATCACTATAATATATCGATTCTAAGGTTTTTGGCCCTTTCGAAGTCATTTCTGCCCTTAGTTTTACCATCCGAGGTCAGTATGGCTCCTAAACATTATAGATTAGGTCGAGGGTTTATTTTGATAAATAGCATGAGGTTTAGCTAGGGTACCTTATGAAAGGTTCTAAATTTTTATGTGGTTATCATAGGACATATTTAACCACTGGGATTAGCTCGTTGTGAGTGACTTCAACCAAGACCATCGAGGTAAGTGACCTTACTGTTGGAGTTAGCTTTCTACGTGTTGTATGATGGTGCGTGCCCTGTGGCACCTACATGCACCATATTTTATGTGATATGATTATGTGATGTATAGATTGTGTTGACCGTAGACTGTGTTTGTTATGTGATGTATGAACTTGTGTTGACTATAGATTGTCTATATTATGTCATGAATGAGATGTTAGTATTATATGCCTGAATATGTTGATTGATGCCATAGATACACGTAGAATTATCGAGTCATGTCATGAGATGTTTATGTAATATGTCATGTAATGTAAGTCATGTGAGATGCCATGTGATGTAAGAAACGTAAATGCGATGTTAGCACTGCTTATGTAATGTCGTGTTAGATATGTTAAGGGACCTCATGCATATATGTATGTCACGTGCATCGGGATTCTTTCCCTTTATGATACGAAAGAATGAAATACGATATTTATGTTCGCCATGATATCATGCGGGCCTTTTCTATTCTGTGGTGTCCGGCTACGTGTAACACGTTGTGCCCGACCAAGTCAGGCCCATGAGCCTGCCTGGTGGGTTCATGTACACGTATATGGGCCATGTGTGAAGGAGTACCACACATCCAACCCTACCCGGAATACCCATGAGCCTGCCTGGTGGGTTCATGTACACGTATATGGGCCATGTGTGAAGGAGTACCACACATCCAACCCTACCCGGAATAGAAAAGCGCCCAAGGCTATGAAAAGTTTATGAAAAGTTAGGTCCCGCTCATATGTTGCATGTGTTTGCATTCCTAACCCCAACAGTGAGGTGACTTACTAAGTATTTCATAAAATACTCAAGCCACGTGGTACCTACATTTTTCAGGTAAAGGCAAGGCGCCAATGTACGGTTGACGGCGAAGCTGAGGCCACCAAGGAAGTTGGAGACGGGCTATTTTTAGGAGTTTACTTTTATTAGACTGTTTTAAGTTATAGGATTGAGTATTGTTTTATTTGGATTTATTTTGAATTCAGTATTAAAGGTTTATTTTCGAAGTTTAGGTTTTGTTTTGGATTCATGAATATTTATGAAAGACTTTTTCAAGGTTATTTATAATGAGCTTCCTCTTAATGAGATAAGTATGCATGGGTGACGTCACTAATTAGGTTAAAGAAAATTAGGGGCGTTACAATTGAGGTTGTGCAAAACCTCAATTGCTATGGTAGAATGAAATTCTGGATCAGGATACAAGTTGTAGATTGTTGGGATATGGAGACTATTCAACATCTGGTAGACATATATATGGTAGATATTTAGTAATGATCTTGTTAAGGATATTTAGTAATAAATTATAGTTTACCATATATATTATATTTGATATTTTATTATAAGGCAAATATCTATCTTTTCCTTTATTGTTATTTCCATTTATTACTATTTTCATATCCTTGTAATTTATTTGATTATAAATAAAATAACTTTCATACCATTTTGGTGCGGTGGATTAATCAAACATTTTTATGGTATTAGAGCCATTTTGGTATAGCAACCCGGATCTTTTCTTTTCAATGGCTTTTGAAATCTTCAATTGTTCTTCTCCACCACCACTGCCGCCTTTGACGCCGCAGGGGCAGTCATCATGGTTGCTACATGCAGAGCCGATTGATTACTCTTCGACTCCACCCTTTTGACCTCCAAATCATCCTTCGCCATACTCTGTACATACAACCTCACCTTTTCCAACACAATCGATTTTCCCTCATCCAATATAGTCTCTCCCATTTTCTTCCCAATCAACCCTTCATCCTTCACAAACCCTAATCTCAGGATCCACACTAGTGTTCTCTTCAAAAATATACGGAATCTTGACAAGCCCATCAACCTTTTGCAGAGATTTACCTTTGGAATTTGGGTGCCGCACTGGCCTCTTCGCCAATCAAGTTGCTGCCGCCCTTCTTGCCAAAATTGGCTCCTTCTTCCAGCGGCCCTTCTCGCCAAAATTGGCTATTTCACCCAATGTGGCGACTCTTTCGGCTTCAACATTTTCTTTGTCCCTTGCTCTAGGTTGCCCCTTCTACTTATTGGGGTTAGACATATTCTCACTAGAGCCAAGGCAGCATCGTCACTAAGCGACAATCCCTCTTCATGGGTTAGACATATTCTCGCCGAAGCCAAGGCAGCATAGCCGCTGAACGACAATCCCTCTGTAACTTTCGATGGCCAAGAAAGTGTTTCTCTACGTCTCCTCTGAATCAGGTTGTTGACATCTTCATGAAAAGTGTTTCTCAACCTCTTTGAATTTTTCAGGTCCAAGCTTCACGTTCGTTGAAATCCGACGCTCAGCTTGCGGTGGGGTGTTAAGGATATTTAGTAATAAATTATAGTTTACCATATATATTATATTTGATATTTTATTATAAGACAAATATCTAATATTTGCCTTATTACCATAACTATCTTTCTATTTATTGTTATTTCCATTTATTAGTATTTTCATACCCTTGTAATTTATTTGATTATAAATAAAATAACTTTCATACCATTTAGATGTGGTGGATTAATCAAACATTCTCAAATCTAGTATAAATATATATGTAGATGTTCGGTAAAGATTTGATAGAGATATAATTCTTATATACTAATGTAGGTGGTTAAACCTATATTTAGTAAGCGAAAACCCTATATATACCCATAGTTCTTACCTAATGTACTTTCTTCCTTCTATACTCCGGTATATATGGAAGTCATCAATAAAACCTTTAGCAAATATTTCTCTCTCCTATTATTTGTGTTCATCTTGATCGAGTGTGTGCGTTGTTGAGCGATAATAATCCCAACAGAAACAAAGTTATAGCATAGGGATATAAAGATGAGGCCGTTAGATGTCATGGAGGTAATATACTAGCCTTAAGAAGCTTTATATATAACGCTCGAGAGAGGGATGTTAGTTGGTCTAAGTTTAAGTGTATTAATGTGGGGATGGTCAAGTTTGTCTAAAGTACTAGATTAAGATTCTAGTTTGAGACGTTGGTTCAAATCTCATTTTTAACGAAGTTTTTATATACAAATAAAATTTTTAATACTATATTATTAAAATAATTTGAACTTTTAAAAGGGGACAAAAAAAATTATAAAAAGCTCTCAATTTAAATAAAGAGTCTACATCCTACGTCCCCTCTGACTCAGTTTGATGACACGTTATACTGTGACTAGGTATGTAAGTCTAAACTGATAAAATATTACCTGACATGATATAAGTCCGAAATGAACTTTATATATGATATTGAATTACATAAAGATTTTTAATAAAGATAACGTTCTAAGACATTTACGAAGGAACGTAACCCAGAAATCAATATCTAATAACTTTTAAGACTAAAATTTAATTAATACACACTATTTTAAAAAGCTATGACCAACTACTATTATTTCTCATTTTTATGCTCACACGTCATGAACTTTTATAATTTCCTTCTTTAATTTCTCCATCTCTAAAATTTTTCCATTTTTAAAATATTTTTCCTAGAATTTAAATAAAAGAGGAATGGAGTAATTTATGTTTTAATATTTTGAAAGATATAAATATAAGAAATTTCACCTCTAAATAGTTAATTTTAAAAATAAATTGGGTATATTGCGTATTTGAGTGTCAGAAGATTTCTATTGATTTAGGTTATTTGTTACTTATTGTTTTTACTCCAATAGTCAATTTGTGTTACATTTGATTTCACAGCGCCAACCGAGGGTAAAAACATCCAATACAATAATATCTCCCTTTTCTTTCTCCATTCCAAATACAGCTCCTCCTGCCTTATGGGCGGGTCCGACTTTGATACCAATGGAGATAATACTCTTTAACAAACCCTCACCTCCTGCCTTATGGGCGGGTCCGACTTTGATACCAATGGAAATAATACTCTTTAACAAACCCTCACGCTCCTCTTCTTAAACAAACATATCTATCCGTTTAGCACTGATCTTTGTTATTACTTCATTTTCATTTTCGTAGATTATTGAAGATTCTATTGACATATAGTTAACATAACGCTTGTATAGCCGAGGTAGAGGGAAAGAACAAACTTTCACATTGGGTATGAGTTTGAATTTGACGGGAAAGGGAGAAGGTTTAGAACGCCAGGTGTCGCAACAAAGAACCCAAGGCGCACCTAGAAACCCAGGACATGGTATAAGTGGAAACGGTATTTGATCACTCAAAACCATGGTTATTTCCCAAGAACAAAATATTTATAAAAATTAATCAAATTCAAATTCTTTTTCAAGTACACACAATCCTGCGTATTGCTATAAATGCTCACTCTGTTCCTCAATTCAACCCACCAAACACACAAATCCATTTACTTTCATTCCATCAAACATTCTTTTCTTCAACCAAAATCCAGCCATGTCATCCACTGTCGGTCAAGTCATCAAATGCAAGGGTACGCTATCAATCAATCAATCAACTAATCCTGTTTCTTTTGTTGTTTGGATGAGCCTTTGATGTTTGTGTTTGTGTTTGTGTTTGTGTAGCTGCTGTTGCATGGGAGGCCGGAAAGCCACTGGTGATCGAGGAAGTGGAAGTGGCACCACCGCAGGCCAATGAAGTCCGATTGAGGATCCTCTTCACATCTCTCTGCCACACCGATGTTTATTTCTGGGAAGCCAAGGTAAACTTGTAATCTCTGCTTTATTTCATGAAATGGGTGTCAGAGTTTTCATTTTGTTTTCCTCTCTGTGTGTTTTTAGGGCCAAGCCCCGTTGTTCCCTCGCATCTTTGGACATGAAGCTGGAGGGTATGTATTGGTTTTGTTCTTCTGATTCTTTGCTTTTGATTTCATGGGGTTTTGATTTTTTGGGGTTTTCTCTGTTTTTTTTATGTCGTTTGGACAGTATTGTAGAGAGTGTTGGAGAAGGAGTCACAAATCTTAAACCAGGAGATCATGTTCTTCCTATTTTCACTGGTGAATGTGGGGATTGTCGCCATTGCCAGTCGGAAGAGAGCAACCTGTGTGATCTTCTTCGTATCAACACAGACCGTGGAGTCATGCTCAATGATGGCAAGACCAGATTCTCCATCAATGGACAGCCCATTTATCACTTCGTTGGAACCTCCACTTTCAGTGAATACACCGTTATTCACGTTGGCTGTTTAGCCAAGATCAACCCAGCTGCCCCTCTCGACAAAGTCTGTGTTCTTAGCTGCGGCATTTCCACAGGTCTTGGTGCCACTTTGAATGTTGCAAAGCCTACAAAGGGTTCATCTGTTGCCATCTTTGGACTTGGAGCTGTTGGCCTCGCTGTAAGTCATTCAGCCTCTGAATTCACAGGTTGTGATACCAATTCCTAAACGTTTTTGTGTTCTAGGCGGCTGAAGGAGCAAGAATTGCCGGAGCATCCAGGATCATTGGTGTTGATCTGAACCCAGCTCGATTCGAAGAAGGTACAATCAAGCAACATAATGAGGTTTTAAAGGGGATTTTGATGTATGACATGATATATAAACGTTTTTGCAGCGAGGAAATTCGGATGCAATGAGTTTTTGAATCCAAGGGATTACAAGAGGCCAGTTCAAGAGGTGATAGCAGAGATGACAGACGGAGGTGTCGACCGGAGTGTGGAATGCACCGGAAGCATTCATGCGATGATCTCAGCCTTCGAATGCGTTCACGACGTAATTAAACAAAACCCCATTTACCATTTGGCATTAAGTTTCAAAGAAAATCACATAAAATTGTTGCTCTGTTCTGAAACAGGGGTGGGGTGTTGCAGTACTAGTGGGAGTACCAAGCAGAGACGACGCATTCAAAACTCATCCCATGAAGCTCCTGAACGAGAGGACTCTAAAGGGTACCTTCTTCGGCAACTACAAGCCCCGATCCGACATTCCCGGAGTGGTCGAGAAGTACATGAACCAGGTAAGGGAATAATTTCAAAACCCCATTAAAGAATGTCCCTGATTATTATTGTTGTTGTGTTTAGGAGCTGGAATTGGAGAAGTTCATCACACATACAGTGCCGTTTTCTGAGATCAACAAGGCATTCGATTACATGCTGAAAGGGGAGTCGATTCGATGCATTATTCGAATGGATGAGTGATTGATTATGACATGAGTTCATAAGTTTTGTGGGTTTGGTTGAATGCGTGGGAATAAGACTATGACTCTGTTTTCGTTTTTGTTGTTTTTTGTAAGAGTCTCTGTTGTTGGTCTTTTTGTCTTGTCGTTAGATAATTATATCCATATTTATTCGACAAAATAGTCGATTTTTAATCAAAAAAAACATATCAGATTTTTCTGTTTATTTATTTATTTATTTATTCTTTTTGGCTAAATTAATTACGGTAACTTGTTTAAAAAGTATCCAAAGCTCCAATTTTTTTAATAAAAAAAAATATATATATATAAAGGTATTAATATTACTTTTAATTAATTTATTGAGGCAATAAATTATGGTATGGAAATGAATTGGAGTTATTAAAATAGAATAAATTATATAATTATAATATTAAAAGGTGAGATGTTTGAAATATATGGACCGTTATGTCGTTTATGAAGTCAAAACATGTCGCTTTCCATTAATTACCAATAACAGTAAAGTTAAAAGTTTATTTTGTTACTTTATTCGTCTATTATATTATTATTAGTTTTATTTTTACACAGAATCTCAAAAAGTTTTTTGTAACTTTCACTTTCCATTATTTAAATAATTTTATTTAAATAATAACTAAAAGTAATGCATGTTAAGAAAACCACTAAAAATGAAATAATAAAAAATTTAAAATGTGTATATAATAAGTTTGAATTTATTACTATACTTGAAAAAGTATAAATAGGTTTTAAATGGTCATTTAACAATATTCCTATTTTTCATTTATTGTTTAAAAAGATTGACCTCTACAAAATTTATTAATTTACCATACATAAAATTAAAATTTTAACTTCATTTAGGAAGTTAATTTATATCAAAATTAGTCAAATAATAGTAACAATTTTCATGTATATATATATATATATTTCCAAAATTTATAGAAAAAATCTAAAAAAAAGTCTAATTTGTTTTATAAGAGTAAGTTCAATTATAGAAAAAAAATATTTTAATCTATTTTTAATATGCTATGGATCTAAAACCTATGGAATATTATGCATTTTTAACTTGATACTATATTTTAAAAACTACCATATTTGTGTAGGAAATGAGCTATTCATTCTCTACGTGGAAGCATTGGAGATCGATTTAATTTTAATAATTAAAATAAAGCATTCTAATAAGAGAAAGAAGTTGAAATTGTATTTGACAAGTCTCATTGATATATTTTCAATGGTATAACTTCATCTACTTGATCTTCTTTTCTTTGATATGATTCTGATGCCAGTAAATATGTTTAAGGGAGCCTGATATGAACTACGACAAAAGAATTTTCGTACCTCAAGATCCAATTATAAGGACGAGAGTCAAGAAGCTATAACAAACCTTGTACACTTATATTCAAGCTATGGTGAGCTCGAAATTCTAGAAGATGTTGGAGACCTCCCTTATATGTTGTGTAAAGTTGAGTTTCAAGAAAGAGATGCATTAAATGCACTTTAAGTTGCATTTAATGAAATCAGCTAAATTTATGGAATTAGTCAAAAGAGGACTAATAAGCACATTTCATTCCTTGCACTATTTAATTATAATTTAAATATTTGTTTGTCATATTTGAGCTGGTTTTTAATATAGGAGTTAAGGTTATATTGTAACCCGCGTAGGTTACCATATTTCACCATTAACTAGTCATTTTAATATGGAGGTGATGGGTATTTCTGATCTACTAGCCAATTTAATTTGGAAGTTATATATCACATATGTTAAGGTTGTGAAAGCTATATATCACATTTTGAAATTAAAAAGAATAGAATTTCTATATTTCTTTAGCTTTGTTGAGGGCTAAGATTTTCTTTACAAATTCTTGTGTTTAGAACTTGCATGCTAGTGTCATTCAAGTAGTATTGATAAAACTTGTTGTGAAGTGATTCGAATCACGAGTTTTTTTTACTCTTGATCTTGATCATCAAGATAATCCGTTCCATACTTTTCCTTGGGTTGATTCCATATCAGAGCCTCTCGACATTACTCATTGGCTCAACCTTAGATTCTTATTGATAAAGACTTAAAAGGAAAATCTATCACATATTTGAAATTATATATTAACATATGTGCCACAAAATCTCCTAACTAGTTTTATAATTAATTAATAATAATTTTGATGGTTTAATATTATTTATTATATGAAAAACTTAAACATATTAATAGGGATGAAATTGGGTATCTTATTTCAGTAAAGTCCACTATATAGTGTTTACAAATGATTCGATTCAAATTGTTTATATGGAGATATAAGAGTGGACATATCCTATATAATGAGTTTGTACAAGACTAGACTATAAAATATTCGACCTGAGTGGTAATGAATTGTGTATAACACCTTAAATAGCATTTGGGAAGAGTTTTAAAAAGGAGTAAAAACAAGAAAGAAAAAAGGAATAAGGAAAGAATAAGTTAGTTGATGATTTAAGTGTCACACTGTTTCTTTCTTTCCCTTTTGTTTCCAAATTAAGGAAAGAAGAAAGAGAAGCATTAATAAGTACTTTGTTAAGCTAAAAGGTGAACGAGTATTTTCATCTTGTGAACCTTTCTATCTCCACACCTATTGTTGATTTCCCATAGGAAAAGACAGGATAAGGATGCTTCTCTATTAGGATAACGACGTTCAGTGTCATGTAATGTCATCGATTCTTCAATGGATTTATATAAAATTTTAAGCACTTTAGAAACTTGGAGTATGCGTAGCAACTTTGATGGGTGTTTATGTAAGATGAGTTAGCATTAGGATTGCACAACTCACGCACTCGATTTAGATATAAAAAAAAACATGAAGAACAAAAAACAAAAGGCACAAAAAAAAAACATACCTGATAATATCGTGATTGAAAACTCCACATAGTTTAAGATAAGATAAATAGATTTCAAGATAGATTTTATCTAAATGGGATAATAGATAAGATTAAGATTTTATCTTTGAATCTACCTAGGATTGTTATACTTCCTCAAATATTAAGTTTTCTTACCTCCTAAGTTGTAAGGACCTAGATCCACGGCTAGCAAATATTGTCTTTTTTGGGCTTTCCCTTTCGGGCTTTCCCTCAAGGCTTTAAAATGCGTCCGCTAGGGGAAGGTTTCATCCCCCACCAATGTGGGACATCACATAAGTAAACTTAACCCATAAGTAATTATCTTATTCCACAACTTAACAATTCTCTTATTTGAAAATTGATCCCTAATCTAAAATTTATTCTTCAAAGATTCTTCTTATCGTCAAATTTTCAAATTCTGCTAACGTCAACTCATTTTGTCAACATATCAATTGGATACACCCTCTATTTTCTCAAAACGCATATTACCTTATTCTACTAACATGTGAGTGAAATAATTTCTTCTTCTAATGTGTTTTGTATTTGAATAATAGCCCGGGTTCTTATATGACACTTGTTTTCAGACTTCACTTGGTCGAGATAGTGATACTTTTGTAATAGCCCAACATAAATAAATAAAAATAATTTAAAAAATTAGGTTTTTTTTATAGAAAAAATGCTACGGCTTTCCTTCTTCTCTGATCTAATCTTAGAATCATATTCTTTTCAACTATTAATCGTCCAAATGAGTCAATCTACTTCCACGCGACCCAATGGAAACTTTCCATTTGTTGGGGTCTTGAATGCTGAAATCAAAATCATCTCCCTTGTTATCTATTTGGAAGGATCCTTATGATGAGATGATCTTGTTATTGTTAGTATCGATCAACAGCACCAATAGCACACGCACTCGCACTCACGAGAAATATTAGCTAAAGATTTTATTGATGAATTCAGGATATACAACGATAAAGAATATAGGGAAAGAAGAGAGTACTTTTTGAAAGATGTACCTATTTCTACTAAGGTATATATATGTATGATTTCCACTTACTAAATATAGTTTTAATAGATTTATCCCCGACCAAATAAAATCTATCAAATACGTCTCTACCAAATATTTACCGAACATATACCATATCGTATCTTTTACTATAAATAGTCATCATACTTCATGTCCCAACAATCTGATTAGTAAACCAAGAATTTGGTTATCAATGCATCGTACCAACTAAGCTTTTACAGAATGTTGAAACATCAGCACATCTTGTCAACATGTTTGCTGGATTCTTTGCACCCTCTATCTCCTCCAAATACATCACCACCTTCCACTACCCTAGGAGTGAAATGTTATCGCCTTCTGTGTTTTGTCTTTAAATGATAGACCGGGTTCCTTACCAACTGTATGGCACTCTGACTATCTACATGTAGTTAATGGATCAGATAAAAAAACAAAAAGAAATTTTCGTGGTCGTCAACGAAACCAAAAACTTCGACAAACGCCGGAGTTTTCGTTCTCACGCGACCCACGAGCCTCGCCCAACTTCGGGGGTCACCACCACAACAGACCCCAACCCTCAGCCAAACTGCCTGCAAGGAAGAAAACGAAAAATCGTGAGAGTGAGGAAGAAACCAACGACGCTCCAGCGAAGCCAAACCATACGAAATCGACTTCGAAACCTCCGTTCTACACAACAAAAACAATCCCAATGACCTTTACACACATTTGGGATAGATTTCGACGTTGCTTACATGTCGTACACCGTCGAGTAAAGGAGACAGAACGTCGGATTTTCAAACCCTCTCAGATCTGAGAGTGTTAGGCCCTTACGAACCAAACAAACACCATAAACGAGATTAAGGGAAGGAGGAGACTCAGAAACGGAGGAGAAAGGACGTCGGAACGACGTTACCGAGGAGAGAGAGAGATCGCTGGAAAATTTTGAATAATCGGGTGAAGAAGATGAAGTCCGACCCGAGGGTCGGACCCCGCGACCCGAACTGAGTCCAACCCATTTTAGTCCAAACCTCGACCGACGACACCCCCGCGGCCCAGTCGCCTCAGCCCAAACCAAAAAGCCCAATTACAGCCTAACCCATCAGCCGCGACCTGAGACCAAAAACCCAACCGACCCGAGACTCACAAGCCCAATCCAATACCCGATACTCACAGCCCAGCCCACCTGCAATCGTTTCCTTTCAGTCCAGGCCTAGTGCACCACTCGCGGTCAGCCCAAACCCGCGACTGCAACCCAAAAACCTGCGCTTGACCCAACTTCAGCTAGCACATGCGGCCGCTCCTGGTAGCGCCACGTGGCAGATTCTGGCGCCAAACTCTCCTCAGCTCCAGCAGCTTAGTTGGCTCCGACAGCTTATTCAGCTCGGGAACCCTATTTCTGACCTGTTCGGCACAATTCTGACCCTCCCGGACTTGAGTTCAACCCCATTTAAGGTAAAATATATCATTTTAAGGCTGTATTTCACAAATCTAAGTTGGAAATTAATTATGTTTGTGAAATACTAACGAAGGTGTCGAATGATCCAATAGGAACCAACCACCAACAGAAGCATAGGACGTATATTAGGAGCTTATATTTTAGGGAGTACTTCAGCTAAGGCCTACCAAGTAAGTGGCTCACCTGTCGTAGGTTATGCGTTGTATGTTGTATGTTGGCACGTCCCTGTGGATTCACACATATCATTAAATTGTATGCTAGACTGTTATACTCGTTTAAGTATGCTTGTGAAATGTGAATGTATGTTGTTTAGTATGATGTGATGTGCTATGCTTATGACATTTATGATGTGTCTGGATGATTCCGGCATGAATGGTACTATAATTTGAATGTAAACAACATGTAATGTATGACATGAAATCAAGATAAATTGCATGAAATGTAACCCCATTAGGATTATGTATGATACGTAGACTGAAAAATGAGAAATGACATGTTAAGCATGAAAGATGATAGCGGGGTTATATTCATTAATGATAAAAGTAGAAATATTTGAGACCTCATGCATTATGTGTGCTCATGCATTGGGGAGATACCTCTATTCCATCACGAGGGTACGGACATGTACACCCAATGACAGGGGTACGTTCGTTACGTTTTACATAGCGTTGCCGTGACGGTTACTAGTTCTAACAGGTGTCCGGCCTAAGGAGCTCCTAGAGTATGCTCGCCTGACAAGGAAAGTGGCCCAGCGGCGTGCGAACTGACTGGTGAGCCCATACTCGCATGTATGGGTTGTGTGTAGAGTATATGGTACACATCCAAATTACCCGTTAGGACAGCACTCTAAGAAGATAGATTGAAAAATAGGTCCCATCATCTCATTTGCATGTGATTGCTGCATAACCCCGATAGGGGGTCACTTACTGAGTATTCTAGAAATACTCAAGCCTCGCACTACCACATTTTCAAATAAAGGCAAGGCACCCATGTGAGACCGACGGCAGCATCACACATCTCGGAACCGTGACACATGCATAGGATAGTTGATTTCCATTCGTAATATAGATTAGTATTGGTTGAATTTCATTTGCATTCATAGTATAGGTTAGTATAGATTGAATCCCGTTTGCATCATTAGTATAGGTTGAATTGTAATCACGTTAATAAATCATAGGTTAGTATAGAACATTTATTTTAGAGCTGTTTTTCCTTTCTTTCCCTTGTATTCGTTATTCATAAGGTAATAAAAGACAAAATTATGTCGCAGTTGTGATAAGAGCCCATTTAAAGTAAATTCTGCGTTTAAAGTATAGTAATGACCTTAGATTAAATAAGTAAAAATTTAGGGTCGTTACATGAAGAATCTTCTCGCACTGCTTCTTGCCTAATTCTTCTAGATAGTCTGTCATTCATATCATCTCATTCCAGCTTCAGGTATTGCCACATACTCAACCTCAGTAGATGAAATAGAAACACATTTTTGAAGCCTAGACATCTGATCATTCATGGCTTTCTCCCATTTGGTTGTATCCTCCTGAGGCCTCGTCGAAGGGCTCTGGTTCCCCTTCATTAGTTAGCAATATATAGTGTAACGAAGGAACATACCTCTTCTAACGTTAACTTTAACCATTTTTTCCCTAAAATTTCACTATTTTATTTTATATTTATCTTGATTTTTGGAACTTTATAAGTATTTTTCCTTCTAATATATCTCAAAATTTAGTCTTAAGGTGCTTGATAAATTCTTGAAAGTTAGAACTTTGAAGAAAAATCGGGTATTTAAGTCTTATCAGCTCAGGTGTTACAAGAGATAAAAAACCTAGCATTCTCATAAGTATATTAGCTCCAAGTTGCTAGTTCAGAGAGCCTTAGAGATAAGAGTTCGAGATTTAAACTGCCTAGATGTCCTAAATACCTAGTTAACCTCCACAGTAGCAAGAGAAGACTAAAAAATCTCACTAGACCTACTAGCATTGTGAATTGCATCATTCGAGCCTATCTCTCCTATCTCCTCGAGTAAACCATTAGCGTTATGAAGATTACAAAAGTAGAATTGTCGAGCGTGGCCTAGGCCAGGTAGCGTAGCGTATTAAGGCTACTAGATATCATTATCTTATGGAACTAGTTAGGAGTCTTTTGAACAAGGTATTTGCACAATAAATCCATCTTGAGAAGGGTGAGGAACCATCGAAGTAAACTCAGTAGTTGGTTGACAATTAGGGTTGTTCCTCCGTATCTTTTGAACTTTATGGTGGTTTCTTTGGAAACCCAACTAACCTTACACAAAGATGTTTAGAGAGAGGTAACGTATTTTCCTATGATACAGGACAAGGTTGCTCCTCCACCGTTAATACCGATCATTCTCTTTCAAAAAAATGTAAGCTGATTAAGTCTAAAAAACCAGTAAAGATGGTTCACCCCGAAGTTTAGTTACAACATCTAGCCGGTGCTAAAAAAATGTTAAACTTTCAGACCTCTAGGGGTTTGTAACAAGTAAGAGAGCTTCTTAGAACTTTAAAGCCTCTCCAAAAACTCAAACAGTTGTAGAACATAGACTTGAATTCCGTAAATTCTAGAGAAAAACCCATGGCAATGTAGTAAGGTAAGGATGCTCTCGATTAAAGCCTACGAGTAGGTTGTTTTCTGAGTATGTTTATACTTACCATATTCTACTTTTCTTTTATAAGTGATCGTTGACTGCTGGTGTCATGACCCGATTTTCGAGGGTTCAAAAACCGAATCGTGACTAAAAAGACGAAATCGAAAACAAACAAAAGGAAGATAAAAGAAAAGAAAAGCAAAGTAAAAAGATAAAAATACTATTGAATTAAAACAAAAGAGAGAAATTTTGTTTATTAATTATTACAAAAGAAATTGCAAATATAAAATAAAATATAAAAGACTCTAAAACACCGAAAAGGGACTGACGCTTCGGAACGACCCCCTCTGTGACTGTACAGCTCTCAAACGCTCCTCTACCTCGACCAGCAGCCAGCGAACACCTGAGAAAAATAAAGGAGAACGGGATGAGTATAAAAATTATACTTAGTAAGCCACCTACTTGTAGGCTCTCTTCGCATCTTAATTTAACAACATTCCCACGGTTTCCTACTTCGGTTCTAGGACATCTGGTTCTAATCTTAGTCCCTTGGGACTTGTCCCTTGGGTTTCACCGGTTCGTCGTTCTTTCATTAAACGCCTAGAGGTTCCTTATGCCAAGCTGATATGGTCGGTATCTCTCTATGAGGCGCTACCTCTACATGGCTATCTAGGACTACATGGTATCTAGCCTAGGGGTGTGCTGAATACCCCTACGCCCATATAGTCCTCCTATGGGGGGCGCGACCCAACCCGTTCCCATGCAGCTAATGGGCTGTACGACGTGGGGACACATTTCCCATGCGAAATGGCTAAGAGCAGCAAGGACTGATCAGGGACCCTTGGTCCTCCCACGAAGCTATAGATACCGTTCTCACGCTCGCAATCTATGAACACTCCTAGGTACTTTCTTGCCATGGTGAACTGCTAAGTTCCTAGGGGAAAATTAAGTCTGGCTGGAGAGACATATCACTCCTAATAGTAATTCTCTAAGCTTATCATAGAAATGGGTACTAGAAAATAACGGGGTGTGCATGACACCGTCTTCTAACATCCTAATATTCATGCAAACTAGGCACGCCGGCTCAACGAGGCGATGGCCTCCATCCAGCACCCAAAACACGAAGTTCGCGCTCAATGGGGCGAATTCATCCATCTAGCACCCGAAAAACGGAATACACAATTCCAACCTAAATTAAGTGCATGCATACGTACAACGGAAGCTTAAGGCATACAAGCAACACTCAGATAATTCACCCAACACATCATAACAATCCATCTGATTAATCTCATTCATGGAGAGCTAATTTAAGGCGCATACATACAATCCAAGCGAACCCTACAAGTATTTCTTCCTAAATACCGGGTGGTGACTTACCTGGTTAACGCGTGCCCTTTTTGCTAGCGTTTCTTTGCCCGTGAGGTGTCAAAAAGTACTGATTTCTTTAAATTAGGTCCTTATTCACGTAAGAACAGTATTAGAACTGGAACCGGGACAAAAATCGGGCAAACAGAAAGCAACCGGGCCAAAATGGCCGTTCCACGCGTGGGAAGGCACCAGTCGCAGGCTGCACACGCGCCCGCCTCCGCGTAGTCGCGGGTCGGCCGGTCCGGTCGGCTCGGCTCGCGTCGCGGTTCGGCCCAGCTTGCAGGCGACACGTGTCGACGCCTCGCAGGAGCTGCATTGCTCCAGCCAATGGTCGACGCGTGTCCGGCGCCTGTCGCCGCCGACTGCCGCTCGCCGGCCGACTCTTTTTTTTTTCTTCTTCTTTCTTCTCTGCCTTTTAAAAACCGAAACACAACCCTCTATTCCAATTTTCATATCTTTCGATCCGTTGATCAGATCGACATGATTCCTTCGGCAAAGTTTTAGATCGTGTTACGGGCTACGTCCTCGTATTTTTTTCGTAATTTTTGCTTAACTACCGGATGAGTTAAGAAGGTCGAAATTTCGCTCACCGTTCTCGGACGACTCTCGGATCTCCGCCTTCGGGTTGAGGTCTCGGCCAAACTTCTTCACAGATCATGCGTAGAGTTGTTCCTAGATGAATATATCAAGATTTCAGATCTTGATTCACAAAGAAAAACCGTAGATCTGAGAAAACGTTCAAGATCTTTACCTTGCGTGTTTTCCAACTTCTTGATGAAAAATGGGACTCCGGCCACCCACATTCTCTTTTCCCTACCAAGAAAGTCTCTCTGCATGATCTTCAGTTCCTTGCATCATGATCTTCACCGGAATAGACTCCGACGGTAGTTTTCGGTGAGTCTTCCGGCGGTTCATCCTTTCTCCTCTCTCTAAGTTCTCTACCCCTTTCTCTCACTATCTCTCTTTTGCAGGACTATGGATGGGGTTTCGTTTGGACCCCTTAGGTGGTTGGAGGGGCAAATTTACCTATTTGCCCCTCTCGACTTTTCCTTTTTTTTTTCTTTTTCTATTTCTATTTCTCTCTCTTCGGGTATTACAAACTCTCCCCCCCCCC
>NW_019268558.1:1282494-1377684 GCF_002738365.1 Cucurbita moschata | reverse complement strand
CCCCCCCCCCTTAGAAACTTTTGTCCCCAAAAGTTGGCGTCTCTTGTAAGAGTTTGAGACAGGCCCCTCTCACGTCTTCTTTACGTTCACGGGTTGCCTCTTCATTAAGCTGGTTACTCCCCACGGGACTTTTACTAAGGTGGTCGCTCTTTCATACCAACACTTCGCGTCTTGGTCTGACCCAACAGGGACTGGTACCCGTATAGGCGTACTACCTCTTTGACATATAACTTATCTCATCGATCAACTCGATAAGTGGTCTCACTTGGGATGAGGTGAGTTGTCTTGGTTGGTCTACCCCAACTATCCAAATCACGTTACGAGTCTGTTTAGTCTTTGGCAAACCCGAGACAAAACCCACACTCACTACTTCCCATTGAAGGATTGTAGCAATCTTGTTGGGTGCTATTTCGATGCCTTAACCTGCTAGTAGCATCGTCTTACGAAACCCGCCATGTCTCTCTTCATTCCCAAGCCACCCATAGTATCTCTTCAGATAACTTCGTACATCCTAGGTGGAACGTATCAGATGTATAGTGGCTTCAGCTAAAACGTCTTTAGGATTTCCTCGTCTCAGGGAACACCTAGGCAGTCTTGCCAATGCAGGACCCCGTCTGCGGAGATAGAACACCTAGTTGGCTTTTCCACCCTAGTCTGACTCCACACTTTGTTAAGGTGTTCATCGGATCTCTGGGCGTCAAAGACACGTTTTCATAAAGTGGGTTGCATGGTCATCTATGCTATCTTAGCGATATCACCATTAACTGCAACTCCAGTTTCTAGCATTCTTCCTTCCATCTTGTAACTTCCCTTGCTTGGTGATCATTGCAGATGTATGAACGGTCTATGTCATTCCATCTGTACGACCAAGTACTCGAGACTCTTTAGTCAGTGTATGCTTGCACTTTTCTCCATGCTCGTAATGTTGCCATGTCTCCATGGCAAGCACGGCTGCTGCTAGTTAAAGGTCATGAGTAGGGTAATTTTGTTCGTGCTCTTTCTGCTTTCTTGAAGTGTAAGCTAATGCCTTACCATTCTGCATAAGCACGCACCCTAAGCCCTTACATGAGGTGTCTCTATACGTTACAAGGTTGTCTAGTCCAACTTGAACCGATGCAGTCACCAACCTTTGCTTAAGTGCCTGAAAACTCTGGTCGTCTGCTGGTATTCGTGTAGGCGCTACAGAGATCCTGGAAATATCACGTACGAGTCTTTCGAAAGATTTCTAGAAACTTCATACCTTAGTGACTGTGGTTAGTTTTGGCCACCTCATAGCTACTTCAATCTTAGCGGTGTCTACGATGCACTCTCTCCGCTTGACACCACATAACTTCAGATGTCATCTCAGACAACCAACACCGGCACTTTGGAGATCTTAGCGCATGATCGATATGTTCATAACACCACCAAAACCTTCCTCAAGTGTTCATTGTTATATCGTCAAGGACGACTATAATGATGATAGCAAGAGAATCTCATGCACCTTCGATTTTCGTAAACTTACACTTTCTCATGACTCTGGAAGGGCTCGTCAGTCAACTCGCCTTCCTCATGACTCTAGAAGGGCTCGTCAGTCAACTTGCCTTCCTCATGACTCTGGAAGGCAGTCCTCAACATGTCCCTCTCTTTGATCCTCATAGGAGGTATCCTGACCTTGTTGGGACGCTTGCGGTCCTTACTGCTTCACCAAAAATGACCTCGTAATTGTATCTCATTTGGTTAACACAAGTCTTTCCTCATACGAGACGCTCCGTCACGTAGTTCACTTGAGTATTAATACTCATTTGGGCCATGTACGGGCTCTTTTGGAAGTAAGGGATCCTTGCATGAGTCCTTTGCATTCACCTAGGCTAACTCATGCAGTATCTTTATGACTGAGCTAGTCACGTCTCCTCTCGTAATGATTCCTCATCACTGGATTTTTTTCAAGCACGTGAACCTTTCAAGTTCTTGTACCGTATTCTAGGGAACTCTCTGAAGACTCTTGTTTGGTAGCTAGTCTCCCTCAAACTTTGAGGATGTTATATCAGTGTCCTCTCTAAGACGTATCATGTCTCTGCTAGTCTTACCTGGTTACAAGTCACCATCTCACTACCCTCTGGTGGTCTTTGGCATCCTGTTGTCTAAGAGTTCCACCTCTGTCTAAGCATGCTTCACGAGTATGGCATCACACTCATGTGTGTAGCTAGAATCCTGCTCTTTGTAATCCAGGTGACCTATACGAGGGTAGGTTCTTACTAACACATATCTAGATTTTCTCTCTCCAAACGGAGATAGCGTGACCTTAGCTTGACCTCTTTTCCTGCTGTTCTCGACCCCGAGGTTCACCGGACTACCTTGACGGTTCCACGTCCTTTACTTTGTGAGCACGCCTATCCAGACCAAAGGATAGATTAAAACTTTTTTTTTTTTTTTTGGGNAGATTAAAACTTTTTTTTTTTTTTTTGGTGGTCCTAATAACCACGTGCTGCATTTAGACTTTGTCCTCTCCACCAAGGTCCAAAGCGACTTATTCTCTAGTAGGTGATCCATCAATGGGAATATCCTGCACCCCATATCCCTTTAGTGGCATTAAGCGTGCATCATGCTTTTGGAAGTCCATAACTGAAACTTAGCTCGTGAAGATTCCAACTGACCTTGAAGCCATGTCCTCTATAGCTTCACTCTTAATGTTGGTGAATCTTATTTCTCGACCTCCAACTTAACCAAACTCACTTATGAAATTCATTTGCTTGAGGGGTGCATAACTCCTATAGTGGTTGCCCTTGTCTCTAAGAACTTTGTCTGGGTCTACTATGTGGTTTGCCCTGAGGCATGTTCTAAATTGTCTAGGCCTACAATGTGGTCATAAAGGAGGCATGCTTGACATCTAGAATTATGGTCATGGGAGGCTGAGCCATAGGTATCCATCTCTTACTAGACCTTAGAAGGTATGATATACATTTCTATAGGTTGGACGTCACGCACTTTGCGAAGCCGCCCCTTTGTCTTCCTAAGGCCAGTAAGTTATAACGTGAACCCTCTCGGCCTCCTCACAATAACTCAAATCTAACATCAACCGTAATCGAGTGAATGGATCTTCAGTCGTGACCAATCCCATTCTCCATCATTTTATGAATCAACCACTTTCTCACCCCTCAGATGCAAGGGAACATCGGGGACCTTTCAGCAATAGAAGTCTTACCAATTCCCAATCAACTTATCATACCAAAAGGAAGGATGTAGATGCACCATTTACAACAAGCTTGGAGCAGCCGTTCAAGAAGAAATGGGAAGAAAAAGTGGTGAAGGAGAGAAAATGAATCTTCAGTCTTTGTTTACTGTTCAATCTGGTTCAGGAAGTAGCTCAGGGAATACCGGGGAAAGAGAGAAGTTGTGAGACCCGGAGGGCGAAGGAGCGAAGCTGTGAAACCTTAAGGTGATTGAGCGAAGCTGCTTGGCTAGTTAACCCTGTTCAATCTGGTAATTAAGGTTCCGTAGCTCTCGTCTCAACCCCACTTCCTCTTTTTCTGACTGAATAGGGTTACTCGAAGAGGGAAATGTGGTAAGGCAAGTCAGTCTGCTAATGCCTCATCCTCAAATCAAAATGAATGAAACTCCATTCACTATTAAACACTCTAAAGCGTAATCATAGTTACCACCTTCCCAAGACAAACATCAAATTTTTACAGCCTTGCAACCACTCATATCCTACTAAACAGGGTTAGAATGCATACCTGGTCGCGGCGAGGCGTGTCGTCAAGCTGAGTCACAGAGGTGTACGACTCTCTATCCTAGAAAAAGTCTACAGAATCTAAAACCCGACTGCTCTAATACCAATCTGTCACGACCCGATTTTTTAGGCTTCGAAAACCGAATCGTGACTAAAAAGACAAAATCGAAAACAAACAAAAGGAAGATAAAAGAAAAGAAAAGCAAAGTAAAAAAGATAAAAATACTATTGAATTAAAACAAAGAGAAATTTTGTTTGTTAATTATTACAAAAGAAATTGCAAATATAAAATGAAATACAAAAGACTCTAAAAGACCGAAAAGGGACTGACGCTCCGGAACGATCCCCTCTGTGACTGTACAGCTTTCAAACGCTCCTCTACCTCGACTAGCAGCCAGCGAACACCTGAGAAAAATAAAGGAGAACGGGATGAGTATAAAAATTATACTTAGTAAGCCACCTACTTGTAGGCTCTCCTCGCATCTTAATTTAACAGCATTCCCACGGTTTCCTACTTCGGTTCTAAAACATCTGGTTCTAATCTTAGTCCCTTGGGACTTGCCCCTTGGGTTTCACCGGTTCGTCGTCCTTTCATTAAACGCCTAGAGGTTCCTTATGCCAAGCTGATATGGTCGGTATCTCTCTATGAGGCGCTACCTCTACATGGCTATCTAGGACTACATGGTATCTAGCCTAGGGGTGTGCTGAATACCCCTACGCCCATATAGTCCTCCTATGGGGGCGCGCGACCCAACCCGTTCCCATGCAGCTAATGGGCTGTACGACGTGGGGACACATTTCCCATGCGAAATGGCTAAGAGCAGCAAGGACTGATCAGGGACCCTTGGTCCTCCCATGAAGCTATAGATACCGTTCTCAAGCTCGCAATCTATGAACACTCCTAGGTACTTTCTTGCCATGGTGAACTGCTAAGTTCCTAGGGGAAAATCAAGTCTGGCTGGAGAGACATATCACTCCTAATAGTAATTCTCTAAGCTTATCATAGAAATGGGTACTAGAAAATAACGGGGTGTGCATGCAACCGTCTTCTAACATCCTAATATTCATGCAAACTAGGCACGCCGGCTCAACGAGGCGATGGCCTCCATCCAGCACCCAAAACACGAAGTTCGCGCTCAATGGGGCAAATTCATCCATCGAGCACCCGGAAAACGGAATACACAATTCCAACCTAAATTAAGCGCATGCGTACGTACAACGGAAGCTTAAGGCATACAAGCAACACTCAGATAATTCACCCAACACATCATAACAATCCATCTGATTAATCTCATTCATGGAGAGCTAATTTAAGGCAAAATTACTAACATGCATACATACAATCCAAGCGAACCCTACAAGTATTTCTTCCTAAATACCGGGTGGTGACTTACCTGGTTAACGCGTGCCCTTTTTGCTAGCGTTTCTTTGCCAGTGAGGTGTCCAAAAGTACTGATTTCTTTAAATTAGGTCCCTATTCATGTAAGAACAGTATTAGAATTGGAACCGGGACAAAAATCGGGCAAACAGAAAGCAACCGGGCCAAAATGGCCGTCCCACGCGCGCTCACGCGCGCAGGAAGGCACCAGTCGCAGGCTGCACATGCGCCCGCCTCCACGTAGTCGTCGGTCGGCCGGTCCGGTCGGCTTGGCTCGCGTTGCGGTTCGGCCCGGCTTGCAGGCGACACGTGTCGACGCCTCGCTGGAGCTGCGTTGCTCCAGCCGATGGTCGACGCGTGTCCGGCGCCTGTTGCCGCCGATCGCCGCTCGTCGGCCGACTTTTTTTTTTTTTCTTCTTCTTCTTCTTCTTTCTTCTCTGCCTTCTGAAAACCGAAACACACCCCTCTATTCTAATTTTCATATCTTTCGATCCGTGGATTGGATCGACATGATTCCTTCGGCAGAGTTTTAGATCGTGTTACGGGCTACGTCCTCGTATTTTTTTCGTAATTTTTGCTTAACTACCGGATGAGTTAAGAAGGTCGGAATTTCGCTCACCGTTCTCGGACGACTCTCGGATCTCCGCCTTCGGGTTGAGGTCTCGGCCAAACTTCTTCACAGATCATGCGTAGAGTTGTTCCTAGATGAATATATCAAGATTTCAGATCTTGATTCACAAAGGAAAACCGTAGATCTGAGAAAACGTTTAAGATCCTTACCTTGCGGGTTTTCCGACTTCTTGATGAAAAATGGGACTCCGGCCACCCACATTCTCTTTTCCCTTCCAAGAAAGTCTCTCTGCATGATCTTCAGTTCCTTCCATCATGATCTTCACCGGAATAGACTCCGACGGTAGTTTTCGGTGAGTCTTCCGGCGGTTCATCCTTTCTCCTCTCTCTAAGTTCTCTCTACCCCTTTCTCTCACTATCTCTCTTTTGCAGGACTATGGATGGGGTTTCGTTTGGACCCCTTAGGTGGTTGGAGGGGCAAATCTCGACTTTTCCTTTTTTTTTCTTTTTCTATTTCTCTCTCTTCGGGTATTACAGCTGGCAAGGTGAGAGAGTATCCGAGAGCTACACCGTCACAGAGGAAGGTTGTCATGAGGTGTTAGTTTACATTTAGGTTTGTGTCCTTTGAAATGCTGTATCTTAAACCTTGATAACTATTTTGTAATAAACTTTGAAACGACACTTGATTTGTAATTATTTTGAATTGTCATTTAAAAGCAATGTCATTTGATTTTAAATTTTACAAAAAATTTATCGTATTTTTAGTGTCGATCCATGTTATGGCGGTTAAGAATAGGAAACTGAAAGATCAAAAAAATTGGGAAAAATCTCTCAAAATGTATTGAAGAATGAAATTCACTATTAGCGTTACAGAATACACAAAAAACGAGAAAAAATAATGCACATCTAACAACTTCTCTTAATAATGTATATGACTGAATCAAATCTAAATCAAATAGCTGAATCAAATCTAAATCAATCAAATAACTAAATCAAATAATCATCCCTCAACCATAAGAATGTTAGCTAAATCTGAAATAACAAACCCTAACAATTCCTCCCTTCAAAACACAAATAGCAATAGGTTTATATCTATATCAGAAAATCTATGTACTCCTAATAGTCCTCACAACTTCAAGAAAGCACCAATTTTAGTGGTTTAGTAATTAGGTAACTCCATCAATTTTAGTGGTTCATTAAATCTCCGTCTTATAAATTCATTTTACTCCAACCTTCTTTCAGCCCTTATGTAACTCCATCAATTCCCATGTGTCATTTCTGTTTATTGCTTCCATTTCTAGATCCATGGCTTGCCTCCATTTCTCACTCTCTCCATTTCTCACTCTTCAATGCATCTTCAAAGTTTACAAAGTTTAGAGGATCAGTAGTGGTAAACATGGCCAGTGAACTTCATTATCTTCTTCAGAAAGATCTTCTCCTGTTGCATAGTCTCTCATCCAAACTGGTGGTCTCCTATTCCTCCCCTTATTCGAGCTAGCAAAGCTTGCTTTAGCCAAAGAGCCAAATTTCCTCTGCAGCTTCTATATCAGATTCGCTCCCTTCTTCATTTTCATCAAACACATTTGTTGCCTCCTCTTGATCACCCCATTCTAGATCTCACATAATAGATTCTTCATAGGTCTTATCCCAGTCTCAACTCTTATCTTCCTCGAATACAACATCCCTACTTATTATGATCCTTTGTGAAGTTGGATAATAGAGTCGGTAAGTCTTTGACTCTTCACTAATTTTCAACAAAACACAACTCAAACTCTTATCATTCAGCTTAGTTCTTTTACTGTCAGGCACATGAACATGAGAGATACATCCAAAAACTCTAAAATGTTCAACTGAAGGTTTAACTCCACTCCAAGCTTCTTCTAGAGTTTTATTTTTTACAGCCAATTTTGGACTTCCATTCAGTACATGCACAGTCTAGTTGACTGCTTCAGGCTAGAAACTTTTCGAAATTTTCTTTTATGAAATCATACTACGAACCATATTCATAATAGTTCCATTTTTTCTTTCCGCAACTCTGTTTTGTTGTGGCGTGTATGCAGCTATCAGTTGTCTTTGTATACGATTTACATCACAAAAATTGGTGAATTTTTGTGATGTAAACTCTCCTCCTCGATCAGTTTGTAAGGCTTTAATAAATGAGTTTGTTTCCTTCTCAACATGAATCTTAAAATTTTTAAATACAGCAAAGGCTTCTGATTTTTCTATTAAAAAATAAACTCATGTTTTCTACTGAAGTCATATATGAAAGTAATCAAATACCTTTTCTTGCTGTTTGAGATTGGTTTGATCGGTCCACAAATATCAACATGCACTAATTGGAGAATTTGTGAAGCTCGCCATGTGCTCCTTTTTGGAAAACAGTGCCTTTGTTGCTTACCCACCAGACAATTTTTACACATTCTCAATGGAGACTTGAGTTGTGGTAAACCATCCACCATCTTCTTTTGTGGAACAATCTTTAATCCCTTAAACCCCAAATGTCCATATCTACGGTGCCAAAGTTGCTCAATATCTTTTGTGATAGTATTGAACACGTGGATGCTACAGGCTGAGATATAGCATGCAGTACAAAAATTCGATTCGAAGACATCTTTGTCTCCATAATTAAGCCTCTCTCAAGATGAAGCACCTTGCACGTTCCATTTTGAAACAAAATGGTAAGCCCCTTTGCTTGCAATTTCCCAATACTCAACAAATTGTTCTTCAGCTCCGGCACATAGAACACTCCTGTGATTATCTGTATGATTCCATTCACTTGCAGCCGTACATTACTTTTCCTGTTACAACCATGCTTGAGTTGTTGCTCAGCTTCACTGAATCTCTGAAACTTCCATCAAAATCTGAAAAATATTCCTTCTTCCCACACGTGTTTTCTACATCCCGAGTCAAGGAACCACATATCTTCTCTATTGGCCTTATTCATATTCACATAAGCTATCAGCAACATCTCTTCTTGAGTCTCTGCATAGCTTGCCTCCTTCTCCTTACTTTGACATTCTCATTGAAAATGTCATAGTTTGTGACAATTATAGCACTCCACTATGACCCTGTTGAAGGTTTGTCTGCCTCATCCCCTTCCTTTGCCTCTAAAACTTCCACGATCTTGACCCCTTCCTCTAGATTGTTCACCATGAGAGATCTTCAAAGCGTGTTCTTCTTCAACATGAGAACTCATGCGTTGTTCATTCATAAGCAGGCTGTTTTGCAACTCATCAATGATTAAGATGGTTGTATCCTTGGACTCCTCAATGGAACACACAATATAATCAAACTTAGGAGTCATAGATCTCAGAATCTTTACAACTGCTTCAACATCTCCCTTGTTCTCACCATTTATTTTCATCTTGTTGGCTATGCTAAGGGTCTGAGCAAAATACTCATTCACAGATTCTCCTGCCATCATGTGAAGCATTTCAAACTCCTTCTGAAGAGCTTGCAAGTGTGCACGCTTTAGCCGTGTCGAACCTTGATATTTCTACTTCATAGAATCTCATATGTTCTTTATTGTTTCCTTGTTAAGGATTGTCTCCAAGATCGAACGATCTAATGCTTCAAATAGATAATTCTTTGCTTTCAAATCTTTTAACTTCTGATCTTTAATGTGCTTCTCCTGAGCATCTGTGAAAACGATGTCTTAGAACATATGTGAAAACGATGTTGTAACGACCCAAAAAAAAATTAAATAATTAAAATAATTAAAATAATAATTTTCCCTAAACTACTCTCCACTAGCCCCTCCTCCCTCTCCCAACTATCTCTCATCAACCAACTCATCAGTCAATATCCCAAATCAGAATACTGGATCATCGGTGGTTCCTACAATGAAAAAAAAAATACAAACAACCAGATTTACGAGGAGAGCTGGAGATTTAATTTGGAGAGAGATCTTGTTGTTATTACGGTAAGTCATGTTTCAGATCTCTGATCTCTTTTTCATTTATCCAGATCAGATTTCTTTTCGTTTGTCTAATTATTCATACTTAGATCCCTCGTTTTCCTTCCCAGTTATTTAGATTTTTGGTTATGATGTTAGGTCATAGAAAAATAACTAGAACGGATCTTCTTTTCCTTTGTCTAATTATTCAGAAAATAACTAAAACAGATGAGACAAATATTTGTCAACAGAACCGATAGAAAAATAAATACAAAATAGAGAGTAAAAGAGAAGAATCGAAACAAAAAATTAACAGGTAAATAAGAAAGGAAAGATGAAAGAAGAAAGGAAAGATTTAGAATGAAAATTTATCTGTGAATTTTAGATTTTAACAAAATTAAAGAAAGAAAAAAAATAAAATACATATAAGATAAGATAAAGGAAAGATTTGGAAAGAAGAATAATTAGAATACAAAAAAATATGAGATGACCGTAGAGAGGCCAAAGTACTTAACAAAATCAAAAGAAAAGACAATATATATATATATATATGTATATATATATGAGGCCAAATACTGTAAACAAAATCAAAAGGAAAGAAAGAAAAGTAGAAATGGAGGGAAAAGAAAAAAAATAAAGAGCAGGAAGTAAAGAGAAAATACAAAGAGCAGAGAAAGAAGTAAAAGAGAAAATACAGAGAAGAGAAGTCATACAGAGAAGAAAAAAATAAAGAGAAGTAAAAGAAAAAAATACAGAGAAGACAGGAAAAAAAAGAGAAGGCATACAGAGAAGAAAAAAATAGAGAGAAGTAAAAGAAAAAAATACAGAGAAGACAGAAAAAAAAATAGAAAAGGCAGCTAAGAACTAAAAGAGAAAATACAGATAAGGCCAAAATAGAAAATCAAAAGAAAAAAATAGAGAGGAAAGAGAAAAATAAAAGGGAAGAGTTGGGAGTAAGAATGGATCCGAATTGACCAACAATATGATTAAGTAAGAATCGATTAAAAATTGGTCAAGAATATGTCTTGAACAAAAATGGAGAGAAAAAGCAGAGTAAAGAAATAATATCAAAAGACAAGAGAGAAGTCAATCGAAATAAAAAATAGAAAATGAAATCTTAATATAAATAGAATATATATATAATATGTGTATATCTATTTAGAGGTATATTACAACGTTCCAAAACTTTATCTATGCAAAGTCTTTAATGCTCGCATGAAGTTTAGCACATGAACCATTGTAAGAGTTAGAGAATTTAACATGAAATTGATGCCATGGATTCTTATAGGTTGGCTTGGATACAAAGGGAAAAATCGAACTTTCATTAAAGATAAATTGGTGACAATCGTATAAGCTAATCAGGTAAGTGACCTTACTATAGGATAGGCTAAAAATTGTATGAGTTACGATGTTGTATGAACTATGGCGTACGATGCGGTATATGAGTTATGATGATGTATGACTTATGATGATGTGTGGGTTATGATACCTGATGATGTGCTCAGTATATATATATATTTTGATGAATTGCGTACTTTATATGTTTGATGCACTTTGTGGCAATATGATGAGTATGATGATTGCGTGACATTTACCTTAATATGAGGATGTTTTCCATATTGAGCATGCTATATGATGATGAGTGCCATATTGCATCATGTCGTTAGATCGACGTAGGACACAACCTTAAGAGCGTGAAAATGATATTAATATAAATATCCACGAGTATATGTTACCTAGAGTAACAAAGAGATGAGACTAGAGGGTTGTGTCAGAAGAGACATTATGATGGATTTAGAGGAACCTCATGCATATTGTATGTTCATAAGCATAAGGCTACTTCCCCTAGAGATGATGAGTGCGGACGCGCACCGTATGATGAGCGCGTATGCGCACAGGTGCGAAAGCACACAGATGAGGGTGTTCATGAGGTGCATGACACTATGGGGTTCTGCTGACCTCCGGACATCGCTACAGATTAGCTTGACCAGAGGGTCCAGGGGGTGTGCGAGCGCCCTGGGGATTCACACTCGCACGTGTGAGTCGTGTGTAGGGAAGTACTACACATCCAATTTGTCCGAGACTGGAGGCCACCCCTAAGATGATTAGAGATACGTCCCTAAATCATGATTGCATGTGTTTGTATTTGCATGGCCCCCTATAGTGGAGCCACTTACTGAGTATTCTTTGAAATACTCAAGCCGTGTGTCACATCATTTTTCAGGTAAAGGCAAGGCGCACTTGTACGGAGGACGGCGGCATCATGAGTAGAGACTGTGGCACGTGCATAGGGTAGACTCATATTTAAATTTCTAGTCTTTAGTTAGAATAGGTTGTTTTGCATTTCATTGTATTAAATTATTTTGTATTTGTTTTTGTTTTCTCTAAATTTCAGTACTTCATATTTAAACACGTAAGACCATGACTGTGTTTTCGAGAGAAGAAGTTGTTTTAAACGTTTTTTTTTAAGTTTACGTTATCAATTATGTTCATGTAAGAGTTATATTTCCGCATTATAGATGAGCATGAGACGTTAGTAGCGACTCTGAGTATGTGGAAATTTAGGGTCGTTACAGATGTCTTCTGTTGCTACAGGAATCCCATTCTCCACCAAACCCCAGTACTCCTTTGAATGCAAAAAGTTTTTCATGAGCATCGGCCAATGATCGGAATTGCAGGCTGCACAAATGAACTCTCCATCGACATGCTTTTATTATGACACACGTAGAAGACTCCTACTTCTAGTTTTAACTTGGCTCTGATACCAAATGTTAAGAACAGTAAACTGGAAAGATTAGAAAAATCTGGAGAAATCTCTCAAAATGTATTGAAGAATGAAATTGGTTATTAGATAGCGTTATATAATACACGGAAAACAAGGAAAAGCACACTCTAACAACTCCTACCCTAGTGATATATGTCTAAATATGGTATGACTAAGCAAGTCTAAATCAAATCTAAATCAATCAAATAACTAACTCAAATAATCAAATCCCTTAACATGAAAATATAATAAGTAAATTTAACTGGTACACTAAAATGTAAATGGTTTTTTATAGGTCTTAAAACCCATCGTTTCAATTACGTTTTAGATGTAGGTTTTTTTGCTCCAATCTACTGTTTTTCTCAAACACAAAAGGTTATACATAGAGATATTTCAAGAATTCATAGTTGATGTACCTATTTGTTCAAGGAGAATCATAATTTTCCAATTACAGAATTGTTACTTTACTCCACCATACACATCGATCACTTGAAACACACTTTTTCTAGATTTTTCTTCTTGATAATAAAAATATAATTGTTAAATAAGGTGGAATGATTTATCAAAATATATAGAATAGAATAGAGCATTGCTCAGAAAGCTATTTCGTGGCAATCACAAGCTTGTAGGAACCAATTTATTAATTTTTTTTTTATTTTTTATAGAGATTTGTAATCGAAAGGAAACGGTGTTTGTTTTCCATTAAGGAAGACAAAAATGTTGTAAGATTATACATATTATTATTAGTTTACAAATGTTTTTTTTGGTAAAACCAATTATTAGTGCAACATGGGTGTAATTAGCATAATAATATAATGTGAAACAGCGAAAGGGAACAATCCACAAAGTTGCCGTTTTTCTATCTTTTATTCCCACCCTTTGTCAAATCCCAAAACGTCATCAAGAACCCAAGGAACCTAACAAAACCACATAGCCCACAGAGGGATTATAATTAATTAATGGTTTTCTTTGCCACTACGAATACACCATGGCCAGTCAGAATTGATATCCAAGGTCAACGCATGGGAGATTTCACAAGGTCAACGCATCCACCTCCAAGTTGACATTTTTCTGTCGTTCTTCTTGTTGTTTTTTAAATGCCAAAGGAACCCAAGGCAGACAACAAAACCACAGACGGTATTCGTCGCCCACAAGGACTGCCTAATTATATTTATACTCCTAATGAATGCTTTAGCTTATACCCACTATAAATACACCCTTCCAACTCTAAACATTCATCCCTCAAAATACAAACCAAAACAACATCTGATTCTTCAAACTCATGTCAAGTACCGCCGGTCGTGTCATCAAATGCAAAGGTTCGAACCCCATTTTCAACCGTTGAAACTTGTTTAATTTTATCCTTTTATTGATTCGATTTCAAGTTATGCTAATTGTTTTGGTGCAGCTGCTGTGGCATGGGAAGCCGGAAAGCCACTGGCGATCGAGGAAGTGGAAGTGGCACCTCCTCAAGCTAATGAAGTCCGTGTCAAGATTCTCTTTACTGCCCTCTGCCACACTGATGTCTACTTCTGGGAGGCCAAGGTAAACAATTTCAAACATGTTTTCTTAGCTTGTGGGTCTTCTCAAAATGGCCTCTTTCGTGTTCTGCCAGGGCCAAACACCCCTGTTTCCTCGCATTTTTGGACATGAAGCTGGAGGGTATGTTTCAGATCTTCTCAATCTTTGTTTATGTTGTGTATGAAGTATTGAAGTTAATTAATTAGATGGTGTGTTGGGCAAATCAGAGTTGTGGAGAGCGTAGGAGAGGGCGTGAAGTATCTGAAACCGGGGGACCATGTGCTTCCAGTGTTCACAGGGGAGTGTGGAGAATGCCGACACTGTAAGTCGGAAGAGAGCAACATGTGCGATCTTCTACGAATCAACACCGACAGAGGAGTGATGCTAAGCGACGGGAACACAAGATTCTCCAAAAACGGACAACCAATTTACCACTTTGTGGGAACCTCAACCTTCAGTGAATACACAGTTGTTCATGAAGGCTGTTTGGCCAAAATCAACCCTGCTGCTCCTCTCGACATTGTGTGCGTTCTTAGCTGTGGCATTTCCACTGGCCTTGGTGCCAGTTTGAACGTTGCTAAGCCTAAAAAGGGCTCCTCCGTCGCTATCTTTGGATTGGGCGCCGTCGGCCTAGCTGTAACTAACTCCTCCCTCTACTCTCCTTCTTTTATAATACTCTTCTCTCATTAATCATATCCATTTCAGGCTGCTGAGGGTGCAAGGATTGCTGGGGCATCGAGGATCATAGGCGTTGATCTCAATTCAACTCGATTTGAAGAAGGTACATAAATTATCTTAAGAAGTTTCCTATTTAATGATATGCTTATCTTAATTATTTGAATCCACAGCTAAGAAGTTCGGTGTGAATGAATTTGTGAATCCAAAGGATCATGACAACCCAGTCCAGCAGGTTAGTTTTGTTTTGTTTGATGAACCAGTTTTAGGGTAATAACCAATTAATTTGATTTAAAAAAAAAAAAAAATGAACACAGGTGATTGCCGAGATGACCAATGGAGGAGTGGATCGAAGCGTTGAATGTACAGGAAGCATCCAAGCAATGATCTCTGCGTTTGAATGTGTTCATGATGTAATTAATTTAATTGTTACAGTTTCAATTATTTGTTAGATAGATATCTGTTTAATATTAATTAGTGGATGATATGATATGTTATCAGGGGTGGGGCGTTGCTGTGCTTGTGGGGGTTCCAAACAAAGATGATTCATTCAAAACGCATCCAATGAATTTGTTGAATGAGAAGACTCTGAAGGGTACGTTCTTCGGGAACTACAAGACCCGTTCCGACATTCCAAATGTGGTGGAGCAGTACTTGAAGAAGGTTAGATATTAATCATGTCCTTCGTTCATATATATATATATATTAACTGAGACAACCATATTCACATTTCATTGATTAATAGCTTCGAATATATATTAATATCATGGCAGGAGTTGGAATTGGAGAAGTTCATTACTCACTCTGTCCCCTTTTCTGAGATTAACAAGGCATTCGACTACATGCTACAAGGACAGTCGATTCGGTGCGTCATTCGAATGGAGCATTGATATGTTTCCAAACCCCTTTGTGTTCCTCCTCCAAAAACCAAACAAATAATCAAAACAAAACAAAACATGTTCTTTGTTCTCTTTTTTCCTCTTCTGGTAACGAAGTGTTTTTCTTCTGTTTTGTTGTTTCTATAATTTTAACTTGGGTTGTACATTTGAGTGTTGTGGATGTAATTACAGTTTGTTGAGTAATGTATTAATTCAAATATATTTCTTATGTTCCATTCAATTAGTTTCATCATAAATTTAATTGTCATAATAACCATATCTTTGCATTAATTTATTATCAATAATATGTGATTACATATATGATAGAAACCTTATAACACTCCACATTAAAAGCTTAAATTCAAATCGATATAAATAGATTTACTCTGATGATCAATATCAAGAGTAAGAAAAACTTATTTCTAAACCTAAAGTTTGAATCTCTCGACAAATAGATTGATCTACATTACTCGAATGATCCTAACATACAATTATAACCACAAGAAATGCAAAAAACACGAGATATCACTTTTGTAAGCAAAAGATGCAACTTTAGTTCAAAACCATAATATGAATTTACGAAGTAATTAGTGTTTGGATTTATGCCCTAAAGTCTCATTAATTATTTTTTATTTACAATTTACATTACCCTTTATTTACAATTTACATTATAAATTCTAGGTCACGTAGGGTGACGTTGAACCATATATTATTGACATAGGAGAGAATATTCATATTTAAAAAAAAAAAAAAATCTAAAGATTCTATAGTATATGATAAGATTGGAAGCCTTATCTTGGTCATGCTTTTTAAAGGGTGTATTTTTTTATAGTCGAGTTCCAAACCCTTTGACTTATTTTTATGTTAGTTATGTCTTTACTAATCATGTTATGTTAATAAAGGTGTGTGACCATTGTTCAAAATCTAGGCTAAAATGCCTCAAAATGTACTTTAGAGAGATGTGACTAGTCTTTTATTCTTCATACGGAGGTTACACTATCAAAGTTTGGTTATTGCTTTATTGCTTTCTTATAAACCGATCTCTAAATGGTTTCTAAAACTTTATCTATCCCTAATTCTAAAATATTTTCTAAGGAACGAGGTCGAAGGCTTAAGCATGCTTCATTCTTGCCAACAACGACCCAAACTTGAGGGTGAGAATAAGTGTCGCACAATCGCATTGTGAGTCCTGTAGAGTGCGATTGCAATAGTTGGTATTAGAGCCGAATCGACTTCTTGAATCTGAGTTAACAAACATGTACGCTCCAAAACAACTAGGCAAGTCCTAGATTGATTGGCTAGTAAAGATTAAAATTAGTTTCTCTGTCTAAATTAAGTTCATAACAAAATGGGACTTTTAGAATCTTGCATTAATGAGATTGCCACTAAAGCTGACAAGATCAACGAAATGGCAAGCCGCTTGGAAGAAATGCCCATCCATGCATTAATGTTAAGGGTCATGAAATTAGAAGACAAGGTCACAATAACTAGTGGCTTCGAGCATGAGGATAGCTCGACTAGCTCGAGCCTAGACAATGCCTAGAAAATATCTTTCAATTGGTTCATGAAATGTTTGAAGACATAAGAGCAACTCTAATCACAAAGGTGTCACTCTACCCTTTCAAGCCAAATTTAGAATGAAATCTTTGAAAACTCTCACCGGCCCTAAAGTGCTTATCTGATCTTGAGAAGAGAGGGAGAGATAGAAGAGCTAGTGAGGGGTCTTGGTTAGTCTGTCTACGACTACCCAGATTACGTTGAAACACTGTTTGGTCTTTGGCAAGTCCGAGACAAAGTCCATACAAATTGCTTCCAATTTCCACTGAGAAACATTCAAGGGTTGTAGAGTCTTGCTTGGCGCTATCTCGGGGCCTTCACCTGCTGGCAGGTCAAGCATCGACTTACGAAATCCACTATGTCCTTCATCTCTGGCCACCAATAACATCCTTTCAGATCCTAATACATTTTCGTACTTCTAGGGTGGAACATGTATGATGTATCTTGGGCTTCAGTCAAAATGTCAATTAGGATTTTCTCGTCTTGGGGAACACACAAGCAGTTTTGCCATAGCAGGCCCCCATCTGAAGTGATAGAATACCCAGCTGGTTTCTCTGTCTCTATCTGACTCCACACTGTATTGAGGTGTTCATCAAACCTCTTGGCGTCAATAACTTGTTTTCGTAGGGTGGGTTGCATGGTCATTTGTGCTATCTGAGCGATACCATCTCTAACTATAACATCAATTCTAGCCCTCTTCATCTCATCTTGTAATCTTTCCTTTTGATGATCATCGTGGAAGTATGAATGACCTTCCTACTCAATGCATCACCTACAACATTAGCTTTGCCTGGATGGTACAAGATCTCGATATCATAATCCTTTACCAGTTCCAACCATCTCCTTGTTAGATAAAAGCCCTGTAATTTTTCTTTATTTAGTTTATTCACGTCTTTCCTTGAATTACTTGGTTGAATTTTTGTTAGACAATTTGACCCATCTATGTATAGTGGAGTAGAATAATTTTAGCTAGCTATTTGAGTCATGTTTAGAGGGGAGTGGGCAATCAAATAAGGAACATCATTAGAGTGTTTTTAGCAACAACATAACCTAAGACTTTGGGTTCTTTTACTCATTTTCTTCCAAGTTTTTAGTTCTCTTCCTCTTTCTTTTTTTTTTTTTTTTTTTTTTTTGATTTCTACGTGATCTCACTGAGCTGCTCAGTCAAAAGACAGTAAGTGGTATCAGAGCCTGGTTCAAGGTAGAAGAAGATGCACCAAAACACGAAGACGCACATGTCGTAGGGTTCATACCGGACAGGCTCACACACTCCTCTACGCCGCGGCTGAGCGCCGACGTCTCCATCACCGCCACCAAGAGGTCGGCGCCGAGAAGATGGACGTCAAATCGTCGTCGAGCGCGTGATCAAGGAGACGATCGCCTCTGTACAGTACTCGATGCTAACAAGATCCAACTATACCGTGTGGGCTTTGTTGATGTGTGTCAACCTGCAAGCGCAAGGGTTGTGGCACGCCGTCGAGCTGGAGGAAGGAGAAGCGATCGAGTACCGGGAAGATTGGCTGGCGTTCACGGTTAAATAAAAGCCTGTAGTTTCTTTATTTAGCTTTTACATGTTTTTATTTAGTTTGTTGAATATTTTCTTTTGACCCTTTGACATAAGTGGTAGTGGCACAAATTTGATTTAGGCCATTTTTAAGGATAGAATAGTTATAAATTGGTGAATCTAGTAAGAAAAAGATGATGTGTTTTTCAGTCAAATCCCAAGCCTCACGTACTCTTCCTATTACTGTTATTTTATTCCGCTTTTTTCTTCACCCAACAATTTCTTCGATAATTTTTTCTTCGTAAGATTTCCTCACCAGCGCTCAGTTAAAGATAACATTCGCTGTCATATTGCGAGCTATGCCTCTAGAGATGCTAGCGTCTCTCTCCACCAAGAGCACCGCACAATTGGCCTGAGAGGGGATCAAATCCCATCGGGTTGGTGTGCAACGAGTGCAGGAGTCCAACATCGAGCAGCTGCAGAAGGAGTTCTCGGAGATCTGCTTTAAGGATGGACGAATCCATCGTGATTTTTTCATGCGAATCACGGGGCTCGCCAACAACATCACCACTCTCGATGGGAGCATCAGCGACGTGGAGATCGTGAAGAAGATGCTGCAAGTCGCCCCAGATCACCTTGAGCAAGTCGCAATTTTGATCGAGACATTTCTTGACATGACGACCTAACGGTAGAAGAGATGACCGAAACATTGCGCAACGTCGAGTAGAGGAAGAAGAATGTCGCTTCAGTTGTCGACAAGTAGGGTCGTCTTCTCCTCACTGAGGAAGAGTGGTTTGCACGCCTAAAGCTCTACGACAACTCCGACGAGGGCAGCGGGTCCTCCAGTGACAAAGGTAGCAAGAAGTAGTGGAAACCTCGCGGGCGCGCGTGCAGTAAAGAAGGGGAGCAGAAGAAGGAGTCGGCTGATGGCAGGCTAATCCGGTGCTCGAACTATGGGAAGAAAGGCCACCTGGGCAAAGATTGCTAAAGCAAGCCCAAGAACAAGGAGAAGGCCCATGTGGCCCAATTCGAGGAGGAAAAGTCGGCGCTTTTCATGGTGAGCGCATCGGTGTCATCTGTCATCCCCAATTATGATTCTAAATCCACAGAAGCAATCAACGGCGGCGCTGCTCTAGTGAGCGTCGTCGATGAGGAGTCAATAGATCTCGAGGAAGAGCTCCAGCTGGGCGTGGCAGAGGCACCGACTGGGGAACTGATTCAGCTGAAGGATGAGCGGCGAAAGGGGCAAGCAGCGTGAGCACTGGCGATGGGTCCTCAACACGGGGACAACATACCATATGACAAGGTCCAAGTTTGCGTTCTCTGAGCTTGGCTCGGGGATTCGCGGGACGGTGAAGTTTGGCGACGGCTCCATCGTCGAGATCGAAGGGCGCGGCACCATCCTGTTCGTCAGCAAGGAAGGCAAGCACCGACCGGCGTCTACTTCATCCCAAGACTCAAGGCTAACCTTGTGAGTTTGGGTCAACTCGATGAGGTCGGCTGCTACATTTTCATAGAGTGCGGGCTAATCAAGATTTGCTCAATCAGTCGTGTTACGGTTATACATATATGTTAGTACATCCAAATAATAGTGAAAACTCAATCCGATTGATCTTTTGAGTCCGCTTCAAGACAGGATAACTAGTCAACCAATCTTGGGATAAAGGCTTGCACCCTATGTTTATTTCTGCTCAATTCTTATACATAGAAAATGAGACTCAATATTTTGACTAATTTTAATTTATCTAAGTTGTTTTCTTTCGCTCATATAACTATCTGATTTAACTAGTTAAGACTTGTGTTTCAACGTCATGGAACATCTCTTTTTCGTAAGAATAAAATACATAATTATTTTGTTAAAGTTGTTGGAGCACACCAAATATTTCATCCCGACTTAAAACAAAAGAATATTCAAAATTCTGCAACAATGAATGAATGGAAAAATTGGTTAAGGGGTCATTATCACTACAATTTATATTCGATTAGATGGGCAAAATTATTCCCACAAAAATAGCGAAATAGAAATAGAGTAAAGAAAGATGGTATGGTAAAAAATAAAAATTTTAAATAATGTTATTCATATGAACAAAAACGGATTAATTAATTACAAAACAAAATGATTTTTTTTTTGGACTCGGTGGAGTTTGATGTAACCTTGAGTTTGAAAGCATGCATAACTGCAAGAGCAAAAAAAAAAAAAAAAATCAGAGATAATTATCATAGGACTTCAACCTTCATAAACTTTATTATCATAGGACTTCAAAATATATATATATATATATATATATATGTAACAAAAATATCATGATGAACATCAAACTCTGAATAGAGGTTTATTAGTTTCACAGAGTGAAGATATGCATACAAAAACCAAGAACAACATGAAAGTTCCCCTCCAACAAAGCAAAACACAAAATTTCAGAACTCAAAATCAATCCACAATCTCACATCCTAATAATACACCTAATTGACTCCCCCTTCAGCATGTACTCGAATGCCTTGTTGATCTCAGCAAATGGCACTGTGTGTGTTATGAACTTCTCCAATTCCAGCTCCTTCACCAAACAAACCAAACCCCCCTCAGCAACAATCAAACAACTCTGTCATCTCTGCAATACTAAAATAACAGGCATCTTACCTTCTTCAAGTACTTCTCCACCACCCCGGGAATGTCGGTTCGAGTCTTGTAGTTCCCAAAGAAAGTCCCCTTCAGAGTTCTCTCATTCAGGAAATTCATGGGATGAGTTTTGAACGCGTCGTCCTTGTTCGGCACCCCGACCAGCACCGCAACACCCCAACCCTGTCAACCACACAACAAGTTTGTTTCATATTCCAGTTTGGCATATGCAACATTGAGCATGAGATTTGTAAGGAGTTACATCGTGAACACATTCGAATGCCGAGATCATTGCTTGAATGCTTCCGGTGCATTCGACGCTCCGGTCGACTCCTCCGTTGGTCATCCCGGCAATCACCTCCTGAACAGGCTTGCTATGATCCTTTGGATTCACAAACTCGTTGCAACCAAATTTCTTTGCTGCAATTGTTGGGAAAAATAACATCATAATCCATCCTAAACTATGAAAGGCCTTATAATTTGACTGTACCTTCTTCAAATCGAGCTGGGTTCAGATCAACACCAATGATCCTGGATGCCCCCGAAATTCTTGCACCTTCAGCAGCCTTACATCCAGAGAAAATTCAGTGATTCAAAATAATGAAAATCAGAATCTGAAAGTAACTTACTGCGAGCCCAACAGCTCCAAGTCCGAAAATTGCAACAGATGAGCCCTTCTTAGGCTTTGCAACATTCAAAGTGGCACCGAGTCCTAAATTACAAACCAAATTGGGTTAATTCATGAATTCATGCTAGCGTAGTATTATAAAAACAGGGCAAAAAGTTGTGGAAACCTGTGGATATTCCGCAGCTAAGAACACAAACTTTGTCGAGGGGGGCAGCTGGGTTGATCTTGGCGAGACAGCCGAAGTGAACAACGGTGTATTCGCTAAATGTGGAGGTTCCAACAAAGTGGTGAATGGGCTGTCCTTTTATGGAGAACCTTGACTTGCCGTCACTGATCATAACACCACGGTCGGTGTTGATCCGAAGAAGATCGCACATGTTGCTCTCTTCCGATTTACAATGGAGACAATCCCCGCATTCCCCAGTGAACACAGGAAGAACGTGGTCTCCTGGTTGCAGATCCTTCACACCCTCCCCTACACTCTCCACAACTCTGATAACATAACATAACACAACACAACATCTCAGAAACAGAACAACCTTAACACAACACAACATCTCAGAAACAGAACAACCTTAGCACAACACAACATCTCAGAAACAGAACAACCTTAGCACAACACAACATCTCAGAAACAGAACAACCTTAACAACACTAATCCTGAAACTGTCTCAAATTCATTCAAACACTTACCCTCCAGCTTCATGTCCAAAAATGCGAGGAAACAGGGGTGTTTGGCCCTGACAGAACACAAAAAGAATCCATTTTGAGAACACCCACAAACTAAAAATATATGTTTCAAAACATGTTTTAAAAATTGCTTACCTTGGCTTCCCAGAAGTAGACATCAGTGTGGCAGAGGGCAGTGAAGAGAATGTTGACACGGACTTCATTAGCTTGAGGAGGTGCCACTTCCACTTCCTCGATCACCAGTGGCTTTCCAGCTTCCCATGCCACAGCAGCTGCACCAAGTAATTAGCATAGCTTGAAATCAAATCATTAAAGAAGTATGAAGAATTGAAAATGGGGTATGAACCTTTGCATTTGATGACTTGACCGGCGGTGCTCGACATGGGTAGAGAAGATCAAAGATTGAGATGAACGAGTATCTGATTTGTTGATGGAAATGGGGGATTTTATAGATTGAAAGAATGAATGTGGAAGGGTAGGCAGTAAAAGCAGTAGCGGTTGGCGCGGGGAGCAAAGCCGCTGGCGTGTCCAGGGTCGAGATTTGGAAGTGGCGACGCGTGGTATTATTAATAAAGGTTTTAAAAGTGGTCAAATACTCTTAATTATAAGTTGGAACAGAGTTATCCAGGGTCCAGAGATTAGGGAACTCATTTTCTTACCAACTATTGTTCCGTATATAAACCGAACTCATTTTCTAACCTTAATTTTTTATAAATATTTTGATACATATTTTTTATATTCGGTCGATCTAATTTTGATACCATGGTTAAATTTTTAAAATAAAAAAAAATATGATGAATTGTTTTATTTATTTTCTTTACTTACTGGACGAACAATTAAACTATTTTATTTGTTTTTATAATTGAAAGCTGAGCTCGAGATTATTATTATTATTTATTTATAATTTTATTTAAATAAAATTTTGAAACAGTTAAAAATAATTATAGAATTAAAGTTGTAATTATAAATACAACGTTATTATTTTTAGGAATGATAAATCCAGATGGTCACCACGTTTTCAAGATTGGTGATGGGTAACGTTAGAATCCAAAGTTGAAGAAGATGGTGGCACTTGGATTGTGCTAGAATTGCTTCCTTCATGCTTCCCATGCAACCCAAACCCATGCCTATGCTCTTTCTTCTTCGCTATTTCGTCGACATGGACATCGTCCTCGATCGTCACCATCACAGCCTGCCGCCCGTGGGCGTCTTGTGCGACATCTTCATGGACCTTCCTGTGTCCATCGACATGGATGACCTCTGCAACTTCGTCTCGTGGACATGGTTTCTTGTTTCTCTTTTTGATGAAACAACAGAAGAATGCAGCTGCGACGAATGTGAAGAACAAAAGACATGAGCCTAAGGAAATGAAAACGATTACGATAACTGCGGTGTGACCGTTGGGGGACGGGGGCGGAGATATGCGTCCCAGATTGGAAGTGTTTTGAGCGGCCATTTTGGTGTGTAAGTTGGTTGGTGAAAAGAGGTGTGGAGATTATGCGTATTTATAGAGTTTGATTTGTTGGTTTGTTTGGTTTGAGTGTTAGAATTGGAATGAAAGAATTGAAATGACTTGACTGTTATTCTAAGGATGGGGTTTTTTGGATTTCAAAACACTCAAACTCCCTCTATTTGCTTACTGTCTCTTACAAGCTTATTATTATTATTATTATCATTATTATTATTATTATTATTTATAGCTAACAATTTGCTGCTAATTGCTTTCCATTAATAAAATACTTAATTTAAACACGTGAAATCTCACTTCAATAACACACCCAGGTTTATAATAAAATAATACTAAAGACCTTTTGGAGAAGCCTAAAGTATAGCTGCGAGAAGTTATTTTGGTTAGATTGAGTTCAAATAAATAATAATTTTACGAATTATTAAAACTAAAATGGGTTGAAACGAACCCATTTGAATAAATAATAATTTTCGTTATTTTGCAATTTAAGGAGTCGATTTAGCTTTGATACCAACTATCGAATTCATTAAGCGTTTTTGCGACACTTACTCTCACCCTCAAGTACGGCAACCAACTAGAATTTGGGTCACCGTTGGCATAAGAGACGCATGCCTAAACCTTCGACCTCATTCGTTAGAAAATATTTTAGGAGGGATAGATGAAGTTTTAGAAATAATTTGGAAATCAATTGACAAGAAAACAATGTTATAGGCCGAAAATAATTAAACGAACAACCTGGTGGGAAGAATTGAGCTTCCACCTCAGATTTGTGTAGTAATTAAGCAACAACCTCAAATTCGATTCCAATCCTTTTCATATCAATTTATAAGAATTTGAATCTAGGCGACTTAAGCTTTTATTACTCTTGATCATCAAAACTGATAATGTTTTGATAATAAGTTGAAGCGAAGATAGAGGATTAAATTTGTGATGAAACTAATTGAGAGAGGAGTATTATAAAAGAAGGAAAGTAGAGGGAGGAGTTAGTTACAGGTAGGCCGACGGCGCCCAATCCAAAGATAGCGACGGAGGAGCCCTTTGGAGGCTTAGCAACGTTCAAAGTGGCACCAAGGCCAGTGGAAATGCCACAGCTAAGAAGGCACACAATGTCGAGAGGAGCAGCAGGGTTGATTTTGGCCAGACAGCCTTGATGAACAACTGTGTATTTTGAGGGATGAATGTTTAGAGTTGGAAGGGTGTATTTATAGTGGGTATAAGCTAAAGCATTCATTAGGAGTAAATTAAAACAATATAAAAGTAAATTAAAACCATATAAAAGTAAAAGCTCGGTTATAAGACAATGTTATTCACTAACCGACCTAGCGAGTACCAAAGCTCAGTTAGTGAGTTTCATGTACATGAAATCAATAACATTCTCTTAAAACAACAACACTAAATCGAGATCTTATTAAAATTAGTATTCTCCAAAAAAATAATGTAAAACATAGGGTTTCAGTTGTTGTGGGAATTAAAAGAGGCGATTGTAGGAAGAAAATAAGTTAAGATAATTTGATTCCAAATATCAGGAAGCCCAGGAAGACACCAATGGCCACAATCTTGCATGGCTGGATTGTCTCCCCAATTCCCCACATGAGCGTCGCTTCTATACGATCCCATCGCCGTTAAATGCATCACTCTCACCGGAACCCTCTTCATCTTCTTCCTCAAAACTTCAATTATTATGTCCGATTTTTCACTCTTCTCTCTCCCCTTTGTCTCCCTCAACGGCTCCCGACTCACATCGCATTGGTTTGGCCCTCTGCATGCACCATTCATCTATTAGAACCCATGTCCTTAACTTACCCATGTCAGTAAACAAGTTGTGAGCCTATGTCCTTAACTTACCCATGTCAATAAACAAGTTGTGAGCCTCGAAAGTATAGTCAAAAGTGACTAAATGTCGAACAAAGGGTATACTTTGTTCGAGGACTCCAGAGAAGGAGTTCAGCCTTGATTAAAGGGAGGCTATTTGAGGGCTCTATGTGGTGCTTTGTTAAAGAAAATGATTGTTGGGAGGGAGTCCCACGTTAGCTAATTTAGGAAATCATCATGGGTTTATAAGCTAGGAATACATCTCCATTTATAAGTCATGAGAGCTTATGCTCAAAATGAACAATATCATAGAGATCCCTCGACCCATAAAACAAAATTAACGTTACCTCCAATGAGTAGACTCGATAGTGCGGAAGAAAACGGCTGTCCTATTGGGATTGATATTAGCCTCAGCCCAATCAGCCCATGTATTCAACGCCATCTTATACCCATCAATCACAGACATTCCCATCTCCAATGAGTCCCCAATTTGAAAAAAACACCTCCTGTCTATCCAACCATGTATCGTATCTTTAATAAAAGATCAAATATGTTATATATGGTCACCTATAATTTAGTATGACATATCTTTAACACTTACATCTCGTTGAAAAGTCGATTCTCAGTCCACCAACCACCAGTGTTAAAAACCAAAACATCTGAGTCAACCCATTGGTCACGAATATCGTCCACTTCGTCCAATCTAACCGTCATCCTCACGTTGTTCGGTGCACCCGCAGGCACTTTATAATCCTTCTTCATTAAAAACACGGACCTATAGAAGTCCACGCTGATGTTATGGTCTCTAAACCTCACTCCCAAATGCCGAATTGTCTTAGTGATATTACTCCCATTGATTTCATAAACGCTCTCCTTATTCTCCACACCTTCCATCAGCATACAAACCCACGACTCCCATTGTGTACGGCTGAGTGAGTCGCCAACAATCACCACCCGTTTTCCTCTCAGCATCTCCAGCGCTTTCCCAGCCTCGAACCTTGGAATGTCGCATTGCTTTGGCTTCCACCGCCAGTTGATGTACGCCGTGTCCTTCCGCCCGTTTTCCAAGCAGCTGAACCCTCGCTCCGCGAAGGGGCAGCGGGTGGAGTTGTAGATTGGGTAGGTGGAGGAGTTGTCTTCGACCCATTGGCCGTCGAAGACGTTGCAGTCGGGTGGGACCGTGGGGGTGAGGTGGAGGAGTTTGTGGATGTTGGGGAAGAGGAGTGTGTAGGTAGAGGCGATGGCGATGAGGAAGGTGAGGAAGCAAGGGAGGATCCATACTTGGTTGAAGCAATGGAGGATTGTTCTTGGTTTGGCATTGTTGAAGCTTGGAAGAGTTGAGTAGGAGCTTTGCTTGTTCACCACCATTGTGTTTGCTCTGAATTATGGGTTATGGGTTATGAATTATGGGTTAAGTAGAGGAGATGGAGAATGGGAGTTTAAAGAAAGAACATGGAAACTGTTCATTTGTTGTTACATTTCAATTCTATTCTGTATTCAATTAGGAGATTAAGTTTTGGAGTTTTTCAAATCAAAGAAACTTCAAATTTAAACTAATTTATTGTGTATTAATTACATTAAGTTTATCATATATAGTTGATCATTATCTAAATCCCGTGTTTTATCTTGTAACCCTTTAAGTCTCAATATCTGACACTATAACTCGAATCCAATCCTGTCCTATAGGATTAATGTTCACTCCTTAACACCCTACCACATTATCCAAGTCTTGCTTACTTTTAACACCCTTTCAACACCCTGGGACATTATCCAAGTCTTGCTTACTTAGAATTGTTAGCATTAACTTTAGGTCACGTTCGAAAGCTTGCCGACTGGTGTAGATACAATTAACGTGTTTTATAGAGGCTCTAGTCCTATTGATCATGTTCATCAAGTCTTTCTATCCTGCAAGAATGCATAAAACTAGATTCTAACATCATAAATACTAAACAGTTAATGACTAGCATGTTAAATTATTGGGAGTAAGTCCCACCTTGGTTAATTTAGTGGAAGATCATAGGTTTATAAGTGAGAAATTCTATCCTCCTTTGCACCAAGTGGCACACTTGTAGCACGCATCCCTCGACTCGGCTCCGCAGCTCAAAGCGCACTCATTCAGCTCCTAAGTGAGTTAAGAACTCCTGCCTGAGTGACTCGATCTTAGTATTTCACACGATGACGTATATAGGTGCACTAAAGGGGTTCTGCCTGAATGACTCATTAATTGAGAAGATTAGTATTCCACACGATTATATGTGACTCGATCTTAATCCTGAGTGACTTAAAAATTCCTGTTTGTGAAAACTTGTCATTTGATATGCATGGGTAAGAATGACTCTAGTAGTCGATTCAATATGCCTACCACTTTGAGGACTTAACCAAATAGGGAACTAAAACGTTAAGATCACAAAATGAAATTCACTAATTTCCACATCAGATGAATTGTTCTTTTAAAGGTTGATTTAGAGATTTGAACCATGGAGCCCGCTATCTCATTTGTTCAAGATGAACTTAATTGAACCATAAACAAATTATTCCTTAAAGATAAAGCTAATAAAACAAAGTTATAATTAGGAACATAATTTGTCTCATAAATCATACTTGTAAAGGATGGACATGTTTGATAAATTAATTTTATATTATTAATGCTTATAATTTGTAGGTGCTAAATTAATTTAAATTTAGAGATTCAAATTAATATTAAATATATTAAATAAAAAATATGTATATTTGAAATGTTTAAATTAATATTTAATATATTAAATAAATAAATATATATATATATATATATATATATATATATATATATATATATATATATATATATATATATATTAAATGCTTTTGCTCAGCAACTTATCTGAAAAATCACTTATAAAAAAATATTAAAAATGATTTATCATTAACCACTTTTTACAATACTTATAATAAAAGTAATTTTGCTAAATTATAATTTAGAAGTCTCAAACACATTATTTATTACAATCTTTGTTCTCCACACGGCATTGTTCTAATAATAATGAAACATAATTTAAACTTTACTTACAATCTTGGTGGCGATGAACTACGGATCTAATCCTCAATTTCAAATGGTACCCCATTTTCCTTTCCCAGGTCGTAAGTAGTATGATCAACAACCTACAAAGAGAAAGAGAAGTTACATGAAGTAATATTAAATTATAATAGGTATTAAATCAACCATCCCGTTCTAGAATAAGAAGGTTTCGAATCACATGTTCAAACTTTGCTTTTACTTCAACAAATGGACATACACATTATTTCAACGTAATATGATCCTTTAGAAATTCTCAATTCCCTATTATCTCATATCGTCATGTCATTTTAGAAATAAATATACTTATATACTTTTAAAAAAATGATTTAGATATTTTAAGAATAAGTTGAGTAACTTTTACTATAAATACTCCCACCCTACCAAAGTTTTCATCTCAAGAAATCCTAAGAACAACATAATGGAGTTTCTACGGGGGTGTCTTCTTGATTGGTGTTCTTGATCGGTATTAATAAAGAGCTTGAGTGTTTCCCATAAAGAGTTGTGTTTAACAATTTGGTAACCGAGCAAGGTTGGTGTAGGTTGTCTAATCTCTTAGAATTCTTAGTGTGCTTTGTGTTTGCTACTCTGTCTGATTTTCCACATCAGAAACAATTTCTTGATATTATTAGTGAATGAGTTTCTTTGTGTCGTGAGTAGTCTATGACTCTACAAATTTTGTGTCAAAAGAGTTTTTTTAGTATTACTTAGGCATTCCCAACTCAACAACACATGGACAGCATGCATGATGTCCCATTTACAAAGACATGACCTTGGAGAGGTCGTTTGCGGGAGCAAAACTACGCTGCCAGAAGAAGATTCTAATGGCGTCTTGTGCAAATGGAGAATCAAAGCAAACAAAACGACGTATGCCTTGAAGACCACAATTGAAGAAGAGATGTTAGAACACCTAATGTGGCGCAACATGTAGACATGGGAATATGGAATCAGACAGGCAAAGAACTCCCTATCATCTATATTCAAGAAAATAATCACCCTCGTGATCAGGTTGAGCATTGAGTGAGTTATTCCCAAAGAAAATTGGCCAAGGGAGCAAAAGGTGAACACATTTAGATGTGAAATTTATGAAAACTGATATGAGAAGTGAATTTCGACTTCCTAACATTGCAGCGATTACGAGTGTCAGTAAGACCTTAGCCGATTTCTCAAGGGAAGAACCAGAATGGTAACCACACCATAGGAGGTGTTGCAGGATAGCAGATAGCTTGCCACTCATAGGGGCATGGATGACGATAGCAAGGAAGCCTTCTTACACCACAAAGTGTTAAAAAGGAAAGAAGTCAGAATGAACCTCAAGAAAACACCTAAGAAGGGCATTGCATGAGTAGATACGAGCTCAAACGGCGTCTCAGAGAGATTTCTGATAGAAAAGCTAAACTGTCATGTAGGGACGACATTCGAATGGTTACGCATGCCTCATGTGGTGAGAAGAGTTGAACCTAAACACTGACTCACTGGTTCAAGCCATCTGTGATATCTATGTTAGAGATACAGTGGCGCTATTACATGAAGTTAGAAAAATGAAGTAGTTCCTACGAGGGGGTAAGATATTTGTCTAACAAACTTATGTTGAATAGCGGCCAAGGGTCGTCGCTATTAGGCTACAATTGTTGCATGTGCGGTTAGTAGCACGAATTCACTAACATCAGGCATGATACGAAAGTGACATCCCAGAAGTTGACAAACCACGATAGACCGTGTAATAACGAGATGGACGAGATTGAGAATCTACTACTGCTGGTATATGCAATAAGGACATTGATACGAGAATATGCTCAACTCTAGATGAGTTGGTAAATACTATGTAAGCCATAAGAATTTTAGAGACCTTCATAAGGGCCACGTATCTTAGAACCCAACACAAGGGTCTGCTACTTCAAAGCCTGTTAAAAAGGCCGGATAAACTAGAGCTTGCCATAAAGCCTAATACTTATATACTCCTATACTAGAAGTGTATAGAATTGTAAGCAAAAGTTTTATAGGGCTAGACTAGAGCCTAGTCAATGGCTAAGGATTATAGTTGAGCACATAGCCTAAGGGTACGTTGACGAGAGCCTACAAGTAGGTTGCTTATTGAGTATTTTTATACTCATTCCATGTTATTCTATTTTTTTTTTTTTTTTTTCAAATGGGAATGTTGATAGCAGGAGCGTGTTGAGCCATGCAACTGCAGGAGTATCCTTTAGATTGAATCATCTTCCTTCTTGTCATTTTATTATTATTTGAAATGTTGTTTCTTGAAACTTGTATACTTTTTGTAAATCGTTTTGACTTGACTCTCTAGATATTGTTTACCTTTAAATTACTTTTATCTCGATTTGAATTTCAAATTCCTTGTGTATTCCACTTTACAAAAAGAAAATTTTACCACCTTTACTTTGAGTGTACATGGCAACTTGTGATTCAAGGCATCGAAAATTAGGCCATTATAAGAACAATTTTTTTCTTGTCTCTTGAGTTTGAGTTTATTGTGATAGTCTATTGCAATTCCAACCTACCGCTGAAGAATGATTTTGGAATACTGTGAATGTAAAAGATTTCCACCATCTAATACGAATCTTTGAGGGGATGACAAAGACATAGGAATGACAAAAAAAAGTTCCCCACGACTAATAGTTGAAATGGACATAGGAAAGACAAAAGATTTCTTTTATATAGTTGAAAGGTTGGCATGAACATAGAAAATATAAGAGATTTCTGAAATCAAGTATCTATCCTTGAAAGGTTGACATGAACATTGAAAACATAAAAGATTCTCAAGTGTTGTATGAATCTTCCAAAGGTTGACATGGACGTGGGAAAGACAGAGATTCCCTAATATGTTTAAAAGGTGAATGAATTGGACAGGAATTCTAACTTCTCATGTGTATGTTTTCATTGGTTAGCTATCAAATGTATATGTTTATTGTTTGGATGGCAACTTCCTCCACCTAGTTTCAGAAACTACAAGAGGGAAAATAAAATAAAGAAGTTTTGCTTTCTCATATTCTACCTTTTCCCTTTAAGATAAAAAATCTGGGTTGAATCTTCAGAATTAATTCAACAAAACAGTTTGTTCAGATCACTTAACGAATTCAACACTGCAATAGAAAAAGAAAAGGCAAAAAGAAAAAGACAGAATCATAGAAAGAAAGAGAGAGAACTCACATTGGTATTAGTTAATTCCAAGTTGTAGAAATCCCTGGCGCTTTCTCTAAACAGAGGACCAGCATGCCATGTCCCTTTATTCAGCTTCACAAACTTGGCCCCTGAAATTTTGAACACCTTAATGTCATCAACACAAGGCGGCACAAACAGATGGCCACTCTTAGATCTCAAAACCGATTCGCTCTTATCAATTCCAGTTTTATGTTCATCGTCCACAATTGACGGCTTCGCAACCGCAAGATACCAAGGCTGCCGATCCACCGATCCAAGGCACTGCGTTACTCTCGCATGATGCGTAATCATCGAGAAATTGAAAGGCCGATTCTCGATATGGAGAATGTAAAACCTGTTGGCTCAGATCAGAGCTATCTAATTCAGAACCCTAGAATCGAGATTCTGCAAAGCAATTCGGGGGAATGGTGAGGGAAGAGGATTTGAAGGGAGTTTGTTTGTGATTTACCTAGGGGTTCCATTGGTGAGGTCTAATTGAGCGTCGTCAGGTCCAAATCCAAGGCCGTCGTCTGTAGGCTCGATGACTTGGCCATACTCCGCGAAGCTCTCTGGCGTGGCTTCTATGGCCTTCAGCTTCATCCTCGGTTTCAATTTTCCTATTTTTATTCTGTTCGGTTGAAAAAATCGTATTTTCTGTTTATGTGTGGCCCGACTTTATACCCATTTCCGATGTCAGATTATCACATTTAAATATAACGAATTCGCCCAAAAAAAAAAAAAAAAAAAATTAGATCGATAATAAGTAGGTGGACAGCATTTTCCCAAATCCAATCTAATTTGCAAGCATAAGATGTTCATTTAAAAGTTTAAAGTTGCCAAAAGTTGGATGAACATTTTTCCTTTTTTTACTTTTTTTATTTGAATAACTAGTTCCATGTAGGCTATTCAATTTTTAATTTAATCCGTTAATTATGTAATTCATTTGTTTCTCGAACTTGTTATTTTTCTACTAGCGTGTCAGTGAGTCATGTTGAGGATGGTTGGGAGTTAAGTCCCACATTGACTAACTTAGGGTTATGATTGATATCGTGCTATAGAGCCCTGTCCTAAACTTAGCCATGACAATAGAACCTTCACATATCGAACAAAGAATTGTGAGCCCCAAAAGTGTAGTCAAAAGTGCTAAAGTGTCGAACAAATGGTGTACTTTGCGTCAACTAATAGAAGGAACGGTACTTTGGTTTTTTTTTTTTTTTTTTTTTTTTTGTTCCACAATTGCATCTCTCGATTCTCTTTAATGACTCTACTCTTTTACTACTTTGAACGAGTACTCTTCATCCTCGTAGTCACTTCCATGCCGTTCTTGATCACTTCTTTTCAATCGTGCAAAGAATCGGATATAAGTCAAATTTATTGACTCATATACTCACTTATGAGCTTGACTTTGTTCGAGATTCTTAGCAACTTCGACATCTCCATGGATTCAACCTTGCGAGGGCCTTAGTGAATGTAAGCACATGCTTTGTGGTGCAAACGGACTCCACAACATTTTGTGGTTTCTCGACACACTCACATATAAAGTGAAAACGAGTGTCAATGTGTTTGTTGCATCCATAAAATACCAAATTCTTCATTGATGTAGTTGTAGATATGTTATTGATGTCGAGAATTACCTGCTTTAGCTCACTTCTAGTCACCTTGTTCAATAAGTTTCTCAGTATCACTTCCTAAATTTTGAGGCTTCAAGAACCGAGGTTGAGACTGATAGACTATGCAAGGAAAACATGTATGATTGAAACAATGAAAAATCTAATAAATTTTGACAATTAAAATCAATACTCGAGATATTAAAACTAATGTAAAAATTTATGAGTACATATGTATTATGTTGTTTACAAAGAAGGAAATGGGTTCAGAATACAAAAATACATGGTACGATACTCTATAGAATGTAGACAATAGATTTCTCGAGTCGATACCCCTCTATGGCTGCAAAGTGTCACAATCGCACTTTTGATGGCAGCGGACTTGCAATTGTGTGATACTCACTTCCCAGCAACAAATGAGTTAAAGTCAGTTCGTTCTTGCGTCACCTATGGCCAGGTACGTATGCTTGAACCTCTGCCCCCGATTCAAGAAGAAAGTTTTAGAAAACGGGGGTAGAGAAAGATTTAGAAAGAGAGTTTTGAAAGAAAAATTTGAGAGATTGAAATTGGTGTTATATATGATGCAAGCAAAAAGGCAACAACAACGGCTTACAATATATAACTATCAGGTAGGGAGAAGTTGACAACTAGTCATATCCCCCTATAGTACATTTTGAGGCGATTTAGGTCTGACAGACCTAGACATGATTTCGCCGAAACATCATACTCCCTAAAAATATAAAAGTAAAGCATTACAACATGGAAAAACATAAAGAGTTTGGCTTGGCATGGGCATGCAGCCATGGGCAACACGTTCTGGACGAGCATAACCATGACACAAAACACTATTCATATGAAAAATAAATTTTGGGGTGAGCATAAAATTATACCTAGTAAGAAACCTACTTATAGGCTCTTATCGCATCCTAGACTTAGCACAGTACCATGAATTATTCTTTAGGTTCTAGGTATATGACTCTGGTCAATCACAGACTTATGTAGCTAGCTTAGCCTATGCAGCGGTCGACCAGTATGGTGATGCTAGCCTGCTCGTCATTTGTAGGAGGTTAGTTGGTGAACTCATCCCATAGGACCATATAGTCATCCAAAGTCGGGGGAGTGACCCACCTGTGCGTGCCAGCTCCAATTTCTACCTACGTGATCCAGATCCCCCCATAAGAAGAATCAGTTGTGCATGGTAGTCCAACTAAACAATCAAGTCATACATCCCTAATCGACCCCATGTTTGGCTCGCCGATACTATAATCAGAGTGAAAAGAGAAGTGAAAGATCAACAGGCAACATACTAGCTACTATCGGCCAAAGATGCTATCTTTGTCATTTTGGGTTTTCGTGGTGATCTTCTAGGTCCCTAGGGTGTTTTGGCGTTACTAAGATGGATTCACGTCTCCAGGTTTCTCTGTTCGACTTCTTGAGTCTAGTTCAATTGGGAGCACTAGAGACTAGCCATGCAGATCTCACTCACGACTCTAAGGTGCTCGAACTACGGGAGGTAATTTGTCCTAGATCATAGTCTAGACAAAGTGACTTTAGCGCTCTAATCATATTCTGTTACTACTTACACGAGATCATACATTCAATCACGTGAGGTTTATGTATATTAAATCATGCATACAGTCACACATGCTCAATGGGCGGTAACATCAATCAAACACCTGTTTTGCAAATAACAAAATTCTCATCCTTCTTTCTAGCATAATCATGTACAAATCTGTAGTGAAACAATTAATAACTAAATACAAGTTTAATCGATCACTTTAAGCTTTACCCTATCCAAGCAATGCCTACAAGTATTATTTGCCTAGAATCTGTGTGGTTACTTACTTTATTGTCACGTACTTTCCTGAATTTATTTTTCTGCTCGTAGGATGCTCCAAATATCTTGAAAACCGGTTAGTAGGTCTTAGCTCAAATAGAATTAAGGTAAGTATTGAAATTGTGGTGAAAAATAATCAAACGGAGATCAAACGTAGTGGAAAGGGTCACTTGCATGCTTCCCACACACGCTCACATGCTACAAAAGGATACCATGTGTGTGTCGTGTTGTGCAGTTGCAGGTTGCAGAAATCAATTCGAGTCAGCTAGAGGGATGTAGGTCATGCTTTATGGGTTAGTTTCAAAGGCGTGGATTAGATGTGGTTAGACGTGGGTTGAATTGTTCGATTCCCTAGCGATGCGTGTCCCTCTGGTAAGTCGACGCACTGCTTCGTCCAGTTTCTAACACATATCGACGACATACACAGACACACTATCTGGCCAAATGGTCGATATGCGTCCCTCAATTCCTTCAACCTGCGTGATTAACCGAGGATAGAATCACTCATAACTATATTTGAAAGGGCAATATAGTTTCAGAAAGTTATAACTAATAGAATAGGATCACTCATGAATCTGTGGATGGTCGTTAGGTATAAAAATTCAGAATGATTCGAACTGGAGGTGAGCTTTCTACTAGTAGAACAAAAGTCAGGTGAGGGGGCTAACTGATGATAGATTTTCGGGTGACCCCATAGTTTACATGTTTAAACTCTGAGCCAATCAATAATTCTATGGAAAGTCAGGGTTTAACCGGGATCTCCGAGTGGTGAACTAGTCCTATGAGTGAGTTGAAAGGGTTATCATCTTTAAGTCGTCGACGTAATGTACATTAATCAATCTTATTATTATAGACTAGGGATTATTCTCGATAGAAAATATAAAATATACCTACATAACCTATGTAACTAATATACAAAACAATGATATAATTAAAAAAAAATTAGGTCAAAAAAATACATTCAATTTTCTTTTTGGTTACAAGTACTTTAATTTGATTGTATTTATACAAAGATTTAAGCCAGGCCCAGGCCCAGGCCCAGGCCCGTGGTTTCGAATCTCGAGTCCCTTCCGGCCATTGAATGGCAGCAATGTAAATTCAAAATAATCATCGGGGTAAAATAGTAAAATAAGTAATGCAAATTAGGGCTTCTCCTTCGACGCCTATATAACCATGAGAGCCGCTTCCATCATCAATTGAATCGCCCAGAAGCAACTTCTTCGTCTAAGAGTTTGTTTGTTTGTTTCTCTACCGTTGATTTTATTTTGACTTTTGAATTAGAAAAATGCGAAAAGTTGCGGCGGTGATGAGGATCTGAGATTGTCATGCACCACTCTGATGATGCTTGCATCAATCTGTGCTGATAAGTTTCTCAATACCCATTGAATCTGAGCTTCTTCTTTCTCAATTTCTCTCTGATCCTCTCTTTGTCTGTGTTTCTATCTGTTTGTTCTTGTAGTTTTCTGGTTATCGAGTCGGACATTTGAAGTTTTAGATTCTAATTTTGATTTTGATTTTCAATGTGTTGGAGATGAAATTAAGGAACCAAATGATGGGCGTCTTCTTCGGAAGACGCAACCATGATGCGGACCGTACAGCGTTTAGCTACTGGGGATTAATTTTGGTCTCTGATGGTTCCTTCTTTTATTTATTTATTTATTTATTTCTTATTATTATTATTATTATTTTTTGTGGGATTTGATTCCTCGGCCCTTTGAATGGATATGCCGCACTCGACTTAGCTGAAAATGGTACTCTGATGGTTCCTTATTCATCACTTCTCCACATGATTTTCGACTTTCATGTTTTTCATCTTGATGCATGCTATTGTGTTACATTCGAAGTGATTTTGAATGGTTAAAATGACTTTCATTTACAAAATCTCACTAAGTTAGAAGTTATTCTGATGTTTCTGTCTACGTATTTTTTAATGTCAACGTATCATCGATTAGTTTGAATGGTAAATGCCATTGTTTTCTAATCGTTCTCCAACATGTGTTTGTTTTTATCAACTATTGAATCTATCTGCTTAAATGATTGTAATTTTTTTTGTTTGGATGCATTAAAATAGTTTGCAAATCGCAACTTTCCTATCAGTCTTTTGTGGAATCTCAGATCTCAAATGTAATTGTGAGAAGATAGTTGCCTTGGTGGGGGATGTCGTTGCAGGCGTCCAATTGTCGTATTTCAAAACCCTCTTGTTTACGAGATAGCAGGTTTATAATTTTTCTGTGTTAAATTCTCAAATAGTTGTGATTACTCTGTTTTGAGAATTTTAAAATATCAACACCCTCGAAGGGGAGGTTTCCTAGGAAACATACTACTGATTTACCCTTTCAAGAACTCCACCTCCAGTTTGTTAGCTATAATGATAGCAACATGTCATATCATAGAAGAAAGACTAATGTATTTGCAGGCGCTGGATTTAATCAAATATTGGTTGATGGGCAGACCAAAAGGTTCAAATAGATTTTTCAGGATCTGTTGTCAGCTTTCACGTTGGATTGTACAGGCAACAGATGAGAGATGATTTTTGCATATAACAAAACTTTCCAGACAATCTTACATCGTTCCAGTTCCAAGCTATGTACACGAGTTCATCCATCGGTTATGCTAATATGAGATTTTGAGGACTGAGTTTTGTGTAACGCTCATTTACCAAGTGTCAGATTAAGGCTAGCAACATTGTTACTACTGATGTATATTACGTGATTGAAATCATATTTTATGGCTATATATTCACGATTTTTATTAAATAAATTGTCATTTTCTTACTGTCATTTTAATTGTTTTTTTTATTTTTTTTAGTTTCCCTTGTAATTCATTCCAAATGTAGTCATTTTGTCACAATTCCTCTGAATTGTTGGACCTATATTTTCAGGTTTGCTTTCAAATCTAACCCAATTTTCAGGTTTCTCCTTAGATTGAACCCACGGGAAGATAAGCTTCAATGATATAAGCATAACCCAACCCTTGCCTCCAATCGCTACAAGAATGTGTGAACTTCCGCGAATCTCAGAATTTTCAGTCGATATGTTTAATGTCTTTGTGCTTAAGAAGTATATGATGGATCTATAGCATGCGTGAGTTTGAATGAAGGCTATTAGATTCTACAATTTGAAAGGCTATTAGATTCTACAATCTATAGCAACGCATCCTATCCCTTTCATTGGTTGTATCATTTATTTACTACATTATGGTTCATGTTTGTGTAATGAACATGTCATTATTTAGTTAAGGAGGTTCATTAGTGAGTAGATCCAATCATAAATACAAAAAACTTTGCCTGTAAACTCAAGTTCCGACAGCATAGTAATAGAGTGTGATAGCAGAACATTTGTAAACACTAAATCCTACATAATCTTCTCCAACAAATTTCACGTTTTCATCTCTTTATATCAAGCCATCCATTAGAATAGCACCTTGTGTTTGTGTTGTGTTCACATTAAGAATGTTAGATCTAACCTGGTTGTTTAGGCAAAACCATTGGTCCACAGTATAACTACTCCGTCCTACTGAAATCATGCCGATACACCTCATACAGTCCACGGCAGGGATCCCGGATATGGAGCTGCTCTACAATATTTGAAAAGCCCAGCAATCTCGGGACATCCGTTTGGATAAGGTATCGACCGATGAAAAGGGTCTCTTCCAAGCTTTTTGCGGTAGAGGGCACCTTGGCATCCAAAGGGATCGTCTTGGAACTGAGCTCGTACCAATGCTTCGCCTTTTAGAGCAGCTTCTTTCGATGTCATTGAAGCTGGTGTGCCAGCGTAGAAGAACCTTGGTTTCGGAAAGTTAATGGCAGACCTATGCAAATTTGCAAATCTCTTCTCTTTAAAATCGTAGCTTACCACCTGATAATTCAAATATAATTAGTACCACTTCCAATAATTGCTTCACAATACAACACAGATTAACCAACACACCCCTTATCCTCCTAACAAATTAACATAGAAAACCAACTACACAAGAAAAGGAGAAGCCTTTCCTTTATGTCTCAAACATTCATGTACATATTTCTACTCTTTAAAACGTTCTTCAACTAAAACGACTTACGGTAATGTTTTGAGGGTATTTTCCAGTTAGCTCCCGGAACCGACAAACGCTGAATAGGAGATTCTCAAAGCTGTCCCTGGCATGCTCCTCTGTGAGTGCTCTTGACCTCACATTCTCCTTCTTCCCTAGAGAGATCACCACAATTTGTAAGATATTCATGTTATCATAACCATGATCAAATTACCATCTATAATAGCATACTTTCTATGCTCTTTCCATGTATTATAAACTATTAAATGCTCATATTTAATGCATGAAACATACTTTGGAATCACTACAACTTGAATCAGCACTACAAATTAGATGGAACGTAGGCTGGGAGAATAAGCTTATGCAAATGCACAAGCACAAGATGTATGAATAGAAAGTAACATGGGCTAGAAAATATTGTCCGCTTTAGTCTGTTAGGGAGAGGTTTCTACACCCTTATAAAGAATGTTTCATTCTCTTCTCTACCGATGTGGGATCTCACAATCTACCCGCTTGGGGGCCCAACGCCCTCGCTAGCACACCGCTCGATGTCTGGCTCTGATACCATTTATAACAGCCCAAGCCCACCGCTAGCAGATCGCTTTGCCCGTTATGTATCGCCTTCGGCCTCACGGTTTTAAAACGTGTCTATTAGGGAGAGGTTCCAGACCCTTACAAGAAATGCTTCGTTCACCTCTCCAACTGAGGTGGGATCTCACAAATAATTACAAAAAAGTAGCCAAAGACACTAGCTAATGCAGACATACAAATCCATTTCATTTACTAGGTTCAAATCAGAAGGCAGCACCAAATCAAAGTACCATTAACGATTTCTATAAAAAACCGAAAACTAGTTAAGATCAAGAATCATTATACCGAAAAGGTTTACTGTAAATCAATTAAATGAAGAGTACAACAAGACTTAGAAAGCCAGAAGAACAGAAATTCATGTACTTGATCATTCAGATAACCTATGAACGTGATACCAAGATTTAAGAAATGCAAGAAAATTTACCAAACCATTGTTGAGATTCAGCAACAGCCCAATAACTCTGTGCCTCACTTCGAGGACCAGCATTTTTTCTAGTCTCTCCACCACTAAACAGCAACAATGCAGCATCATCCCTCGCTGCAGTCTCAATTCCCTCTTTAATATGTGAAATAAACGTAGCAGCTTGGCCTGGATGCTTCTGATACGACTCCAAAACCCATGAATCTTCCTTCTCAACCTTCTCACAGCTACTGCTTACATAAACCGAATGACCCGCAACCATTACAAGATTCTGAAGCTTCGGAAATGGGAATCCCTCCGAATTTACATTCAATTTCTCGTAATAATTGGTCATTCGATAGTGGTTTTCATACACAGACAGGATTAACAGAAGTGTAACTCCAATTGACAAACAGATGAACAAAACTACAACCGGATGCAGCTTGTAATAGTAGTGGATCCGGTTACTAACAGATTTGAACATTCTAACGAGATAGATTGGGGAACTTTTGGTCTTTCGAATTCTTTTTAGGGTTCCTCCAGATTCTAAGTCGAAATCGCCTCTTGTATATGCATTGAAGGGGTTGGGGCTGGAGGACCCATATGAAAAATTGCTCATGATATCACAAATCTAGGCGATGGGTATCGAGACGGGAATGAATTGAACATACCCGAAAAGCGAAATGGAAAGTTGATGCTATTGGATGATTGATTCCTTAAACGATCATCAAATTAAATCAATTTTAGGACGAAAGGTGGAAGCAACTGACCAGATCTGTGTGCAGGAGAGTCAAACGATCCATCAAGAACAGATAAATACACTTCCAAGCTTTGAAGAGGGAAGTCGAGCAGAGATCGAATTGACGTATTACTCACAGCACGACACCTACGGGAGAGAAATTTCAAACACTGTGCTGCCCATTGGTATTTATAGGGATGATTATGCTCCAGTTTCTTTTAGAAGCGAATGGAGTTCAACTCACAATACATAATTCTTTTGTTTGAATGCTCACAAGAAATGGGAAGAAAATTAAACATTTTAGTATTAACAACAAAAAATAAATAAATAAATAAATAAAACAAACCAAACAAGTCATTGGCGGCCTAATTTCACTCAAGAACCCTAATTTACAAGAAGTGACTACTTGAGAAAACGAGCATTAGGAGCCAAATCTAAATCTTGGCCTTCGTCTGTCGTTCATTAGTTCTTTGAAGCAGTTGAATTGATGACATACAATCAAAACTCTACATTTAGCGATAAAACAATGATTTGAGTAATATTCAATCATTTCTCAATAATTATACACCATTTGTGATGTTCATTTAATCCGCAATGTCGAGGCCCTGTAAAATTTGAGACGGGATATCCTGAGATTTCTCAATTTTAGATAAATGGATATGAGAGGCGAAGATTATATTTTTGTCTTTGTCCCCACCCAATTTCCCAACCTCTCTTGCCCCTGCTTCAAAGTAGAGACACGCATTGCGGGTTAGCCCAACCTGATCCATACTCGAGACCCAAAGTTCTGGTACCCAACCCAAATCGACGACCGACCTGTTGATCAATCCAACTCGACTCTACAACCTATATGAGTGCATCATGCGTTGTGTAGGGAGCGTGACTTTCGCGCCTAGAGCACACATGAGATCGCGCATAAGACCTTATTCTGGCGCGTGAAAGCCGTGAGTAGTGTACGTGAGTCCCGTTTTTTTATCCTTTTGGCCTCTATTGTCAGTTTTTTGTCCCGATTTCGATACTGAGCTCAATTTTGTTGGTCTAAAGCCTACGTGAGTTTTTAGAAAATTTGGAGCCTCCTACTATCAGAAAAGTGAACTCAGGAAGTCACGCTACAACCACTAAGTAACCACACATATCCTAGGAAGTAATACTTGAAGGTATCATTTGGTAACCCATGCCTAGTAGTAAAACAAAACTCTACGTTAATAGATTCAATATGACATAAGCCTAATACAATCGGATAAGCATGAGAATAGTTACACTTGTTATTAGCATAACTGAATTATTCTTTGCATGATGTAACGGATTGTTTTTCCGCTGCTTGTACTTAATCGTGTTATATCGGAAAACAGGAATTTATCATGTACTCCGGGTGCTTGGTGGATATTATCATATGTTGAGACGACTAGGTGTTCCAACCTTGTGAAATGGTCAAGGGTCTCCTAAATAGGGTCATTGAGCTATATACTCGTTCTTGAGGGGGAGAATGAGACCACATAGATCGACCCAGTAGCTAGGTGGCACATGAGGGGTTGCTCCCTCCAAATTTAGGTGACTTTATGGTTTTGTGGGAGGGTCTGCCAGCTAACAAACATCATACTGTCCAAACAAACTATCTAAGTCAAAGAACAGAAAGGGAAATTACCCAAAAAAAATTTATCTTTTTTGACCACGGTCTAAAATTCATGACCCGAACAATCAGGTCATGATGTTAGTCATCTTTTGTTGCATTAACATGAATCGATTCCTTTTTAGAGACTCAAAGATGTGTATGTTTGAACAACTTTGGTGAACACCGTTGAAAAAGATACGTTGCCGCCACATTATGCTCCTAACTTTACACAGCTTGAAAGGGTCTGAGATGCAGCGCATGTGGGCCTCAACATATATTAATCAATTTCAATCTTTAAATATACGTTTATATTTTATTATTTATATACATAAATTATTATTTTAATTTGTAATATACAAATACAATAAATATAATTCTCTTTTATATTTAATATTAATTTGAATACTTCAAATTCAATATATATATTTTTATTTTATATTTATTATATCTAATATATTTATTTTTTATTTTTATCATTCAAATTAAATATATTTTTCTCTTTTCCCTTTCATATTTTATTTAAACATTTTCTCCACTCAATAGATCATTTTAATGTTACTGCGGTAATAGGGAGACTTTACGGCCTAATAACTTCCAATTATCCAAATTTAATTAATTAAACTCTTTAATTAATCAAATTTTATACCTTGACGATAGGTCACTAGACTATAGATCTAAAATTGCCCTCTAATGCACGGTAAAACAATTGTGTCTATAGACATAATCATTACAACCAAGCTGATCATTCACGAGTTGTTCATAATTATTACTAGATTAGAAGTTCGTTTTACCCATGTAATCACTCTTTCATCCTGTGTCAGAAGAGATGTATAATTGGACTTAGAGCGACCTCATGCATATTGTAGGTTCATAAGCAAAGGGCAACTTCCCCTAGAGATAACGAGTGCGGACGCGCACCGTATGATGAGCGTGAATGCGCACAGGTGCCAATGCACACAGGTGCCAATGCACACAAATGAGGGTGTTCATGAGGCACATGACACTATGGGGTTCTGCTAACCTCCGGACGTCGCTACAGATTAGCTTGATGAGAGGGTCCAGGGGTGTGCGAGCGCCCTGGGGATTCACACTCGCACGTGTGAGTCGTGTGTAGGGAAATACTAAACATCCAATTTGTCCGAGACTGGAGGCCACCTTAGAGATAGATCCCTAATTCATGATTGCATGTGCTTGCATTAGTATGACCCCTATAGTGAGGTCACTTACTGAGTATTTCTTGCCGTGTGCCACATTATTTTTTAGGTAAAGGCAAAATACTTACTGAGTATTTCTTGCTGTGTGCCACATAGTATGACGCCTATGTACGGTTGACGGCGGAGTCGTGATCAAAGACTGTGGCGCGTGCATAAGATAGTTGCATATTTAAAATTCCTAGTCTTGGATAGGATGTTTTCCTTTCATTTATTTAAATTATTTAATTTGTAATTGTTTTATCTTATTTTGAACTCCAGCATGATGTTTGAAACACGTAAGTTTGACAGTATTTTCTAATGTTTTAATATATTCTGAAGTTTTAAATTTTTTTCCACTAATAAAGATGAGCATTCTTAAAGTTATATTCTACATTAGAGATCAGCATGAGACGTTAGTGACGACTCTACATATGTGAAAATGTAGGGTCGTGATCAAGTCCCATATTAAAACCCTGGAATATTTATCCTCTCCATTAACATATTTATGAAAAAAAAAATGGATTAAATATTTTTTGGTCTAATTTTATACCAACTCATTATATAAAATATCTATCAATTTGGATCCAATTATTTATAACAATTATAAAGTGTTATTACTATAACAACTGTGGAAAAAAAATAAAAATAAAAAATAATTAATGCCTAAGCTCAACCCTATGGATTTCTAAAAAAAAAATAAAATAGAAAAAAAAAATTAAGAATAGAAATAAAAGAGGAAGTACATCCAAACAAGAAAAATGAAGATTTGGAGATGGTTAAAATACATAGAGAAAGAAAAGGGAGATTTGACCATTTTTAATTTAAGTTTTACTGCCAAACACAATTTAGAAACAATGAAAACAAGAAAGCATCAAATTTGATTTGTATGAGACAATTAAGTGAATAATTAAAATAGGTGAATTATCGACCTAAGTGAGAATGAATTCGAAGGATGAAAACAAAAAAATTTGGAGCTAGATAGAACTTTGACCAAAACCAACCAAGTAAGTGGTCTTACTATCGGTATGGTTAGAAATTGATGTTATATGATGACACGTGCTCTGTGGTCCTACACGTATTATATACTTGATATGTGTGAAATATTTATGAAACGATATGACTAAGATACGATTATGAAACGAAATGACTATGATATATTTATGAAACGATATGCTATGATATGTTATGTAAGGATATGACTATGATATGTTTATGAAATGATATGAATATGATATTTTACAAAATGATATGACTAGGATACGTTTATGAATGATATGACTGTGATGTGTTCATGAAATGATAGGACTGTAATATGTTTATGAAAGGATAAGGCCAAGATAAGTTGGTGATACGGTGTGACTATGAGATGATACATGAATGTTATGATATGTATTATGATGTGATGTACTGATGACATGATAAATGTTATGGTGTAATACATTTGGCAATATAATACATGATGTTACATGATATGCTGATGATATGATATATGTATGATATGACACGATGCATGATATGAGTGATATACGATAAAATGTGTTGACATGGTGCACAACCCTGAAATTTGTATAGAAAGTTATGATAATGATATGATATGATATGAAGGAAAACCGAAGAGAGTTGTTTTACATGATAATGAATGAAAATGTTGGGATCTCATGCATCATTGTGTGTTCATGCATTGGGAAACACCCCTCATTACGATGGTACAGACGCTACACTACGAGGCAGAAAAATGATCATTACGTTTACTATAATGCTGCTACGATGGTCATTGTTCCTAATGAGTGTTCGACATCAATAACTACCAGATAATACTCGCCCGACAAGAAAGGGGCCTAAGAGGTGTGTGAACCGACTAGTGGGTCCATACTCGCATGTGTGGACCGGTACAGTAAACACACATCCAATTAGCCCGGTTAGGATAGTGGCCTAAAGAATATATACTGATATGATAGGTCCCACTTATGATTGTATGTATTTGCATCTGACCTCAATAGTAGAGTCACCAAGTGAATATTTCTTAAAATGCTCAAGCCACGTGCTACTTCTAGTTCAAGTAAAGGCAAGACCTATATGGTTGACGACAATATCACAATCTGAGACCATGGTACATACATAGGGTAGTTGTACTTATTCTCTTAGACTTAAGTTAGAATAAGATGTTTTTAATTTTAATGTTTATTTGTTTCTTTTAGTACTTTGTTGTGTCATTTTAAAGATATTTTCAAACATTCACGACAGTGTTTTAAAATAGAATTTATATTTTATGATAAGTTTATCTTATTTACGCATAAAATAATTAGGATTCAAACCTCAAAAAAGGAAAGAAAAAAATAACATAAACAAATGGACTTTAGAGAGATTATTTGAGTTGTACCAGTCCGAAGCAACGGCCACCCACTGCCCTGTTCGAAGTGCGAACCTTATCGACCATGGCTGCTACAACTTGTAGTCTTTCATCAATCGCCTCACCATTTCTTCCCCAGGCGTTTAGGTCAGTCGCCACAAGAACTCAAATCACCCCATCCTCATGCTTCTCCAAAATGAGGTTTCGACCCTTTCGTCTTCGGACACGGAGAAATTTTTTTATTCGATGCGCTCGAACTGAATCCAAAGCGGTCACGTTAGGTTCCAGAGCCCCAGATTTTGAGGTAATCAAACCCCAATTCGATATCCAAACACTTCAATTTCATCCCCAATTTTCAGTGATGATAATTTGTTTTTGGTCGGGCAATTGGTTTAGCTTCCTGAACCTCTTACAGGCAAAGTATGGAAATTAGAAGATTTTGAACCCTATCCTGCTTTACTGGTAAAGTCCATTTTCAGCTTCAATTATTGTTTGGTTCTGTCTTAGACTTTAGTGTTTGTTTAAGCCATTCTTCACTGCTTGCAGGTTATGTTTATTTGTAATCATTGCCCATTTGTTATACACTTGAAAAAGGATATTGTGAAACTTTCGAATTTCTATATGAAGGTACAAAGGATATGTTTCTTTTTTCATTTTCTCATTGCTTGCTTTTGAGATCCGTGTGTTGTTTCAACAAGAACTTTGAAGTCCAACCATTGTGATTCATTAATGTCATACTGTGATCTTTCAGAAAGGACTGGCTGTTGTAGCCATATCTTCAAACTCTGTAGCTACGCATCCACAGGTTCGGTTAACTTCGTAATTGGAATTACAAGTTGCGTTGACGGATTGGTTTATTGTCAGACCGTGGAATTTTTCATGACAGGATGGACCGGAGTTTATGGCAGAAGAAGCAAAAGCATTCAATTACCCCTTTCCATATTTATATGATGAAGTATGTTTCTTTAAACCTTATGCTATTGTTTCTATTTAGCCATTTCTTATGTAAAATAATGTGATTTGGTTGTTTATGACTTTAGATACAGTGCATGCTATGATCATGATGATTTACGCTTGTTTTATCTCGTTATGTCTTTTCATGTAAAGATATTGTAGCAATTTGGGCACATGCTTGTGAACACTGCATACACATCCTAACAGAATCTAAAATCCAATATACTGATTTGTGTCACAATCGCACTCTTGCAGCAATGGGATAATGATTGTGCGACACTTGTTCTTGACTTACGAACAATGTTGGTGTATGCTCGAACCCTGCGTCACGTTTGAGAGAAATGTTTTAGAAAAACGTGAGCGAGGAAATACGTTGAAAATAATTTTAAAGAAAACAATGTTATAGGCTGAAAGCGAATGAGCAACAACGGTTTTGATAGCATATAACCTAGGTAGGAAGAATTGACAACTAGTCACATCCCCCTATAGTACATTTTGAGGCATTTTAGCCCCGGAGGGTGTAGACATGATTTTGATGACTGGTCATACACTCCCGTATTGACACAATAGAATAGTAAAGGTCTATCTATCATGAAAGGAAGTAAAAAGGGTATTTTACGGGCATGCAGTGAAGGACAACACATCCTAGACAAATATGACTGGGACATCGACATGCAGCCACAAGCAACATGCCTTGGACAAGTATAACTGTGACGCCTTGCACCTTGCATTGTTGAGCAATTACTGTTCTGAATATCATTGCTAGAACTTATATCTATTTGCACATTTTTTCGAAATTAGCAATACAATTACATGTATAGCTGTGAGAATTGTGAGGGCCTGAAGACCTGTAGATGATGATGCCCCTTACGTTGGAAAGCAATTGGAACTCCAATGTTCCTTGTAATAGTAATGCTTAGTCATTTTGATCTTACAAGCTGTGTATCAAAGAATTCTTATCATCTCTTCTGTTGAAGCATTGATATCAATTTGAAAGCTAATTGTACGTCCAATTGCAGTCACAGGAAGTTGCAAGGGATTTTGGTGCAGTTTGCACACCAGAGTTCTTTCTATTCAAAAAGGTACTCTATTAAACTTCATTGTTCATTTTTAATGTAATTTTAACTAGCATACTTGATTTTCAATCTTGCTTTAAGAAACCAAGATTTATTGAGTGCAGTGCTTAAGTATGTAACAGGATGGGCGAAGGCCATTTGAGTTGGTTTATCACGGTCAATTTGATGATTCTCGACCATCAAATAGCAAGCCTGTCACTGGGAGGTCAGTGTCCTCGGTTTAATTTTCATTTTTTGATCTGTAGATTCAAATTGCAGTTGTTTGAAGTTAATAACTAAATTGTTCTATAATTTGAGTAGGGATTTAAGTTTGGCATTAGATTGTGTTCTCAGTTGCCAACCAGTATCCACATTGCAGAAACCCAGGTCTTTTTTCTGATATTCCATCAACTCTCTGCATATGTTTCATGGAATCACTAAATTGCATATAGTATGACTAATTCTTACCTTAAAATTTTCCTTCAGTGTTGGATGTAGTATAAAATGGCATCCATAGAAGAAGCAATGATTACTAATCTCATTTTCTGCTGCCCGAAGATCAAATCTCCGAGCAAAGGCATTCAATGCAACACAGATTGTTAAAGCCGAACCAAAAAGCAACGTGATTCCTTGAATCATTTCATCCATCCTATTCCTGTAATGTTTTCTTTTCTTTTCTTTTCATTTTTATAGAGATGTTTCCTTTTATATTGCCAGGGCCGTCAAATGAAGAGAAAAAAAAAGGATATCGTTTTCTTTTTTCTGATCCAAGTTCAGTACAGATTTAACCGAGTGTATCATCCACATTTTATAAAATGTATGAAATATGCAAGTAAATTTTAGTCTTGCTGCTTTGATTGCTTCATAACGGGGAACAAACCATTTTGTGCTGAAAGCAAGTATAGGACTTTCATTGCTAAACTCATCGTTACAGCTTGATCTTTATTTGTCTAATGCCAATAGTTTGTCTTTCTATGATGTGTATTTGTTGGTTGAGCTGCCCCCACAACTCAGTAGGTTATGAAGGCAAAAATTTCTTTTCATGGCCCCCTCCCTATATTGGTTACACCAGCTGCTACCAAACTTATGTTTCATGAAGGTTTCTTGGTAAAGTAACAGCAGGTTTGATTCCCTTTAGTTCATTTATGCAATGGGAAATACAGCATTGCAATCTGCATCTGAAAAACGAGAGAGAGATCTTCAAGCAGAAGTACAGATTCAGCCCTGTCATTATTGCTGCTACATACTTCCAACCTATTCAAATAAATGTCATACTTAACAAGGAAATAATCGGTGAACTGAATTGTTCTTCAGATTTGTTTTTAAATCTATGCTTCTGCTGAAGGTACGAGGCTCGGATGATCTAGAAAAACTGGAACAGTGAATTGTTGCTTTTGGATTTGACTCTCATGCTTGATCTCCTTGAGCATGGCCGTGATGTCTTTCATTGTTGATCGTTCCTCGGCAAAGCATTGACATAGAGGAGAGTCATGCCAAGTTTCGTGGCCATGCTCGTCCAAGACGTGTTGTCCATGGCCACATGCCCATGACACGCCAAACTCATTTACTTGCTTTCATGTTATATTACTTTCTTAAGTTTATTTTTCTGGTATGACTTGATTGGCAAATCATGTCTAGACCTGAATTGCCTCAACATGTATTATAGAGGACCAAGTAGTCATTAAACATTCAAGACCAAGTATTATAATCTCTCTTCCTTACATGTTTTTTGTAACGACCCTAAATTTCCACATACTCAGAGTCGCAACTAACGTCTCATGCTCACCTATAATGCGAAATATAACTTTTACATGAACATAATTGATGACATAAACTTAAAAAAAAACGTTTAAAACAACTTCTTCTCTAGAAAACACACCATGGTCTTACGTGTTTAAATATGAAATACTGAAATTGAGAGAAAATAAAAACAAATACAAAATAATTTAAAACAATGAAATGCAAAACAACTTATTCTAATTTAAGACTAGAAATTTAAATATGAATCTACCCTATGTACGGTCTGAGTATTTCAGAAATACTCAGTGGCCCCACTATCTGCAATCATGATTTAGGGACCTATCTCTAATCATCTTAAGGGTGGCCTCCAGTCTCGGATAAATTGGATGTGTAGTACTTCTCTACACACGACTCACACGTGCGAGTGTGAATCCCCAGGGCGCTCGCACACCCCCTGGACCCTCTGGTCAAGCTAATCTGTAGCGACGTCTGGAGGTCAGCGGAACCTCATAGTGTCATGCGCCTCATGAACACCCTCATCTGTGTGCATTCACACCTGTGCGCATTCGCGCTCATCATATGGTGCGCGTCCGCACTCATCATCTCTAGGGAAAGTAGCCCTATGCTTATGAACATACAATATGCATGAGGTCCCTCTAAATCCATCATAATGTCTCTTCTGACACAACCCTCTAGTCTCATCTCTTTGTTACTCTAGGTAACACATACTCGTGGATATTTATATTAATATCATTTTCACGCTCTTAGGGTTGTGTCCTATGTCGATCTAACGACATGATGCAATATGACACTCATCATCATATAGCATGCTCAATATGGAAAATATCATCATATTAAGGTAAACATCACGCAATCATCATACTTATCATATTGCCACAAAGTGCATCAAACATATCAAGTACGTCATTCATCAAAATATATTTATACTGCGCACATCATTAAGTATTGTAACCCACACATCATCATAACTCATATGCCGTATCGTACGACATAGTTCATACATCATCATAACTCATACAATTTTTAGCCTATCATATAGTAAGACCACTTACCTGATTAGCTTATACGGTTGTCACCAATTTATCTTTAATGAAAGTTCGATTTTTCCCTTTGTATCCAAGCCAACCTATAAGAATCCATGACATCAATTTCATGTTCAATTCTCTAACTGTTACAATGGTTCATGTGCTAAACTTCATGCGAGCATTAAAGACTTTGCATGGATAAAGTCTTGGAACGTTATAATATACCTTTAAATATATATACACATATTATATATATATATTCTATTTATATTAAGATTTCATTTTCTATTTTTTATTTCGAGTGACTTCTCTCTTGTCTTTTGATATTCTTTTGTACTCAGCTTTTCTCTCAATTTTTGTTCAAGATATATTCTTGACCAATTTTTAATCAATTCTTACTTAATCATATTATTGGTCAATTCTGATCGATTCTTACTCCCAACTCTTCCTTTTTATTTTTCTCTTCCTCTATTTTTTTCTTTTGATTTTGTATTTTGGCCTTATATGTATTTTTTCTTTTAGTTCTTTCCTGCCCTTTCTATTTTTTTTTTTCTCGGTATGCTTTCTCCGTATTTTCTCTTTTACTTCTTTATTGCTCTATGTATTTCTCCTACTCTTTATTTATTATTATTTTTCTTTTCCCTGCATTTCTACTCTTCTCTCTTTCCTTTTGATTTTGGATTTTGTTTACAGTATTTGGCCTCCTATCCTCTATATATATATATATATATATTTCTTGTCTTTTCTTTTGATTTTGTTAACAGTATTCTGGCCTCTCTACAGTCTTCTCATTTTTTTGTATTCTAATTAATTCTTCTTTCCAAATCTTTCTTTATCATTTTTTTTCCTTTAATTTTGTTAAAATCTAAAATTCATAGATAAATTTTTTCTTTATCTTATATGTATTTTTTTTTCTTCCTCTAATTTTGTTAAAATCTAAAATTCACAGATAAATTTTCATTCCAAATCTTTCCTTTCTTCTTTCCTCTTTCCTTTCTTATTTACCTGTTAATTTTTTTTTTGTTCTGATTCTTCTCTTTTACTCTCTATTTTGTATTTACTTTCTATCTTTCATTTTACGATTTGTTCTGTATTTTCTTTTATTCTATTGACAAATATTTGCCTCTATCTATTCTAATTATTTTCTATGACCTAACATCATAACCAAAAATCTAAATAACTAGACAAGAGAAATAGGGATCTAATTCTGAATAATTAGACAAAGAAAAGGAAATCTGTTCTAGTTATTTTCTATGACCTAACATCATAACCAAAAATCTAAATAACTAGGGCAAGAGAACCCGGGATCTAATTCTGAATAATTAGACAAACGAAAAGGAAATCTGATCTAGATAAATGAAAAAAAGATCAGAGATCTGAAACATGACTTACAGTAATAACAACAAGATCTCTCTCCAGATTAAATCTCCAGCTCTCCTTGTAAATCTGGTTGTTTTTATTTAGTTGGGAGAGGAAGGAGGGGTTAGTGATAAGTAGTTTAGAGAAAATTATTATTTTAATTATTTAATTATTATTTTTTTTTTCCTTACATTTTTTATGCAATTGACTTTCACGATGCTTACTTCCAACATGTTTTTAATGATTTCCTAGTCCACGTTTTCTAAAAATCCCTCTCTCCCAAAATGTAGCTCGAGGCTCGACCATACACCTGAATTATTTGCGAAATTCAATTTTGACATGACTAGCTTGTTCGATGAGATAGTCCGCTACCATCGACCGACTTATCTTGATAGAAGAAGAAATGTTGTTCCTAAAAGAAGTTCTTGACACCGTTCGCTTCTTGGAAGGACGAGTGACAGAATTGAATTGAAAAGTCGAGGGCATAGACGCAATCAACCGCCGCCTAGATGGGTTACTAATGTTTAGAGTTGACTCCCTAGAAGAAAGAGTTGCCCGAACAAGTAGCTCAGAACGTATTGGTAGCTTCGATAGCTCTGTCACACACATGAAGGAACGTGTTGAATAGCTCGGCGGTTTGTAGTAGAACATTCTGAAGTAGGCTCTTTTTCTTTGAAATTCAAGTCTCAATACTGTTTCCTAAGGGATTACTATATTGGAAAGAGTAAGGTTCTTTTCGAAACGCGGTGAATAGCCATGGATGGTACCCTGCCGGCAGTTGAACAAAAATTGGCTGGGAGCAAAACTTTTTTTTAGTGTTGGTTGCCGATCATATGTGTCGAAATCAACAATTTGAGAATTCTTCACAATAATGCCAAAAAATATTGACCGTGACATAGTTTTTTTGCATGAGTGCTTTGAACGACCCAATTAGGGTTTTCAAATTAGAATTACGATTTTAAACTTGTACATACAATGTTGTAGGCTTTTTTTTATTTTTTATTTTTTATTTAATTCTAGTCCCATTACTTTTTCCTAACCGAATATTGAGATGTTGGAATGAGAAAACAACTTTTTTACACTGACTTAGAACGCGAGCGAAAAGCAGCCGATGGTACCCGACGTGGGTTAACAAAAATTGTTTTAGAAGTGAAAATATTTATGGATGTTGGTTGCCAGATTGAAATCATTAAATTTGAGCATTCCACATAACAATGTCATCATGGCTCGGTTTCTCGCGTGTGTGCTTCGAACGGCTCGAATAAAATTTCCAAATTAAAGTTTCGGTTTTAAGCTCGTACATTTAGTGTTGTATGCTTTTTTTCTTCAAAATTCAAGTCCCAGTACAGTTTCCTAAGAAAGTATTGAGATATTGGAAAAAGTTGCTGATGGTACCCCGTCTTGGCTCAAACCAAAATTTTCTAGAAGTGAAACCATTTTTGGGTGTTGGTTGACATTCATATGTGTCGAAATTATTAAATTTGGGCATTCCTCACAACAATAATGTCGAAAAATATCGACCGTGACTCAATTTTCTCACGCACATGCTCCGATTGTTCCTCTTAGGGTTTCGGTTTTAAGCCCATACCTACCCTGCTATAGGTTTTTTTTCTTGAAAACTCAAGTCCAGTCCTATTTCTAAGGGAATATTGAGATATTGGAAAGAGAAAGTAGTGTTTGGAATTGGCATAGAATGCAAGTGAAAAGCAAAAATATTGGTTGTGACTCTATTTCTTCGCATGAGTGCTGTGAACGACTTAATTTTAACGAACAAATTGAATATATGTACATGTATTCGATTTTACATTTGTTTTGGAAATGTTGTCCAACATTTTAAAAATCCCTCAAAATTTTATGGTATATTTATCTTCTATTGCATAGTATATTAGTTGCATCCCGTATTTCAATGCCTCAAAATTCAGGTGGTGACAAATTGGTATTAGAGCAGATGAGTTTAGATCTTGTCGAGAGTCTTTAACTTTGTGACTCAACCCGCCTACGCGCTCGGTCGTGGCTAGGTAAATCATCTAAATTTGAAATGGTTGAATAAGATTATTGTGATTTGGTAGCCTAATCGATTTGTTGCCGTTTGTTGAATAATGTTTGAAACTGGTTTTGACCCAATCCATTTCATGATAGATAATGGGTGTTGGGAGAAGAGGAAGGCCCGTAAGGGGCGCTGCAGTTCCGCCACCCGAGGCAAAGTAGTACCCACCTCAATATGAGGCTGAACAGATACCTCTAATCGTCGACCAGGTTATGCATCGACACAACTGCCCTGAATAGGGTGAAGGAGAACCGTGCCAGAGAGACCCCCTAGAAGTGGCTCCTTAGACACCAGCGCCGCCTGCCCAACTCTCTGGGACCCTCACCTTCAAGATTCTTCATTGCCCAAATTATATGCTGAATCAATCCTAATAAGGGTCTAGTTTTAAGGGTCTAGTTTCATAGGGACCGTTCACGGAGGCGTTTCTTCTAAAATATTAGCCTATTTTGGCTTGCATAAAAAATCAGACAACCTTTCTGGAGTTGAAGCAGGGAGATGGATCGGTTGAAAACTATAATCTAGAATTCGACAGATTGGCTACTCTAGGAACCTAGTAGACCTCCATGACATTCAAGAATAACTAAGGTAGCTTTCCATGCTAATAACAGTATGAACGGCGTCAATAGAGTTTCCACTACCCTTTCCACTTTGGTACTAATACTCTTAAATACTATTGAGCTAGGCCTAGGTCGGTTAGGCTAGTGCGTCAAGATGATCACATGCTCTAACCTTGTGGAAATGGCCAGGAGTCTCCTCAACTCTGTTAAGAATGCAATGAGAGCTTATAAGTAAGTTGTAAGTTGCTTACTGAGATAGTTTTATACTCACCCATTTTTATATTTTTTTTTTCAGGTGAGTGATGTCACTGATCAAGATGAACGAGTGCTCAAGAGCTTTACGACCACAAAGGGGTGTCAACCTATAGCATCTATGTTTGTCTACATTTCCATCGGTTGTCAATCTATTTATTTCATATCCCAATCTCATTCCCCCCGTGATAAATAATTTGAACATAACTTGCTTTGTAAACATTTTGTATTTGATTTAGTAATGGTGTTGAATAACTTTAAATAGCACAAAATTCGACCCAAAGCATTTTGGAAACATGCTTTGTTAGGACATGTTTTTGAGATGCTCTTTGCTTGATATATCGTTTTAAGCTTCTAATAAAGTTTTTCCTTTCAAAATTACGGGCACATTTGAAAGAATATTCTTACGTAAATTATCACTATCATTCGATCTTCTCTTCAAAGTTGTGTGATCTACATTGTATCAATACATTCGAACAACTCATACTATTCATAATACCGGCTGTAGTTTGTTTTAAGAAAACTTTTTTAGTGTGAAAGTTTAAACAATGTTACACAACCACATAGCATACTCACAAATTTGCTTAATTGAGGTATGAGGGTACCAGCTTTTGTGCCTTTTATTGTTCATGTTTATGTTGGGTGTAAAAGAACAATAACCTCTCCCTTTAGAATCATCACCTAAGTCACAAACCCATAGCTCAAACCATGTTTCACAAATCTAGTTATAGATTGTTCCACACAAAATAATATTAGTGTTGAGAGATTTTTTTCCTTTATAACAATTCATTGCATGCATTGCATGTCATGTCTTTTTTTTTTCCTGCCTTCTTTGACCTTTCTTTCGAGCTCTAATCATCCCAATCTACTATCACATATCACCAACAAATAGGTAAACCAAAGCCACAAGACAAAAGCCATTCCCAACAAAAGGTTAAAGAACTACAAAAGGCTAGTAAAGGGTGGCATTCCCCCAAACTTCATGTGGCCTCCTCTCTCCTTGGCATATGGCATTGAAGCACAAAAACCAGACCTTTGGACAGTTGCGTAAATGGCCTCAGAAGAGCTGAGATCAGGTAGGAACTATGTACATCTACATCAGTAAAGAAACACAAGACAATACAGATTCATCATCTACTGATCCTCCAAAATTGTTTCAAGCATGAACATTAGAGAACTCTTGAGCTCTCACCATTCCTAACCTCATGTCTGACCTCTTCATCATCGCCTTTTGGTCACAACTGTATTTTTGTTGGTCTCATAGTTCGAATCTACAGCCACTTAAGCCAGATTACTGATCTTGTTTAACCAATAAGTCATGACAGAGGAGAGCAAGAAGAAACAAGTGACCTAGAATAATGAAGAATACTGGTGTTGATTAAAGGACTTATAGGGCTTTGCATTCAAGGTAATGACTCAGTAAAACTTGTCTCAGAAGCCACATTATTTCTTGGTTGTGCAGCTTGCTTTCCCCGGAACACACCCCACAAATAGTACTTTGTTTGAAATCCTGCACATGAATTTGCTCAGTGCTCTAAATATAGCATACAAGATGCTGGAAATTGCATTGTTAAATGAATTGTGCCTACTAGGAAAAACACTACGTATCCAAGAAAAGCTCAGAAATTATATCTCCAATGCAAAGAAACCTCAAAGTCGATACATATCATTCCTAGTTTTCAATTTTCCAAGATTGACTCAACAAACTGAAAATTATGAAAAGTTCATGTGGCCTTACTCCAGTATCGCATTGGTAACATGGACGAAGTAAAAACTAATAGCTCAGCATTTTTCAGGACAGCTTTCATGGCTAGGTCCTTGCACATCATTGCATTGACCAGAAGATCAAATGCCCTTTGGCTTCTGCAACCACCCAAAAATAAAGACATTGTCACAAATAGGAGCAGGAGAGAGACAGACAGATAGAAATGAAAGTAGAAGCATAGAATTCATTACCTTTCGTCTTCTGGAAAGAAATAAAGAGCAATACTTAGATCAGTTGGCCCTAATTTCTCAAATCCTCTAGGCCATATTTCACATCTACAGAGTAATTCAACAGGGAGTGACTCGGGTAACGATTTTGCCTCCTCATACACTTTTGAGCATGCTAAGCTAGACATATGGGCAACAAGTACACCAACTCTGGCAAAACTTTTGACCCAAAATTTTAACGTTCCCCTGTCATGACCAGAACACCAGAACGCCAGTTTTACTATATTTTACAAATTTGATATAAAATAAACATAAATAAAAGGCTCTTACCTCCAAATGGGATCTACTATAGGCCGTGCAACATAACAGTTGTGCCCTAAAAAGTTGGATGCATCAGATGATGTTGTGACTTCACCATGATTGGCCCCACCTTCTCGAACTTTCTCTCCCAGCCCTCCAGGTGTCGTATCATTTTTCTTTGATTGTTCGACACACTTTTTCTTTTTTAACTTGACATCAGATTTTACTGCTGGCAACATGATTGCCTCACAATCTTCACAAAACCAAGTAACATACTCATCAAAAGTTTTTGGCAATGCATCTAAGCAATAGCTGCACAATAAAATGACCAAGGTTGAAGGTACTAAATAAATTAGATATCTATTTCCTTAATAAAATCAACAGTGAAATGCGATCCAATCAAGCATTCAGCCAAGCACGTAATTAGCATCGAAGCAAAGGAAATTACTCCATTGACATATTAGATTTCCGCCCTTTTACAATCTTCTATTAAAAAAGAGGGGCCAAAATTTGAACGAACCACAAGCGATCTTTTGCATATCAACTAATGGATAACAAACATGAAGGTTGTTTTGGGCACATCTCTGCACAAGAAGTCTCAATGGCTCAATCTCTCTCTTTTTAATTTATATTTAAAATATTAGCTTTTGTTAAGATGAAAGAAAGAAGAAAGCAAGGCCAACAAAAGTTTGAAAAAACCAATACAGAGAGTAAAAAAAAGATAACAATTTCAAAAGCCAGCCCCAACGCTCACTAATCAAACATAAAGGGTAATTACAGAAAAAGCAAAACCTGATGAAAGGAGTCAAAATGTGACGATCGCAAACCTATACGCATGACCTATTTAAATTTTGGAGACATATTTCTTTCCAATGAAATTAACTACAGCAAAGCAAAATAACCAGCTTGATAATACTAAGTGCCTTTTTATCCTGAAATGATGGATACAAGCTACTTGACGCTCTCACCTTGTGAGGTCAAGCGCACAAAGTAAGAAATTTAACCATCTTTAGATTCTTTCACCTTCTTTATCCTGTCCTTTTATAATTAGTTTCATTAGTTGAAACTTCTCTTATAATATATTTAACTATTATTAGATTCTTTAGGAAATAAGAAATTTAATTTCTCCAAACAACTATAATACCTGAGTTGTGTTTTTAAAGCAACTTGAATGAAAATCTATTTATATCTCATCATGTACCTTTTAGTGCATTTAGCTAAACTTTATCTTATCATTGAAAAAGGCCTTTTCCCGATTATTATTTTCTGTTTACTATAAAAAATAATCAAGAAAAAAAACTATAACGTACACGCCCCTCCATTTATTGCAATTACATTTTAAAAAAATAATAATAAATTATGCATCTCACTTCATGAGGACAATATCTTATGCCTTTTGCCTACAACATAACAAAAAATGAAATGATTACAATGTTATTTCATGCCTATAAAACACGAGTTGGTGTCAAGTGTCAGATCTGTGGCTCCAGTACATGAGTATAAAAGATTAGACAATTTGATACATTTAACAATTATAGAAAACCAATGATAATTAAGATTTGAAATAATGAAAATGCTACATAACCAAACATAACCAATGGTCAGTAAAGCATACCGATGGATAGGATAAGTCTGGCATTTTTTACAATAATTTAAAGCCTCAACAAAACCTCTGTCTCCACATTTCTGACAAATATCAACCTGCAGTGTTAGAAATGGCCATTATTGACAATCTAAGAACCAAATAAACTGCAGAAGTGAAAGCGCTCTTCAGAATAAAACGTGAGTACTGGCACCCTATTTTCTCCCTCACCAGTATTTGTTATGAACAAGAGTTACAAACCCACCAATTTAGCAGACAAGAAAAGCTATTTCTTGCACAAATTAATCCTTCATTCTTAGGATGAGTGGAGGTCATCGGGTATAGAAGACTTCTTGTTAAAGCTAGATCTAGGCAAGCCATGTGATAAGGTGGATTGGTCTTTCCTTGATGCCATCCTTGAGTTGGAGGGCATTGGCATAGATGGAGAAGGTGGATATTGAGATGTCTTTCTTCGAAAAATTTCTCTATCCTTAAAAAATGGTCGTAGAGGTAAAGGGAAAAGACCTTCAGCAAGGAGATCCCCTGACACCGTTTTTATTCACTATTGTAGAGGATGCTCTCAGTAGATTGATTTATTATTGCTGTGAGAAGAGATTGATTAAAACCTTTGTAGTTGGGAACCTCACAATTGAGGTCATGAACAACAAATATACGGACGAGGGTGATAATTTAATGGCATGGTGGACTATTGTCAACTTGTTACTGCTTCGTTCGAGCCTAAGTTTAAATGTCCCGTAGCTGGCCTTACATGGGATAAACATGGACATCGAGAGGGTGCTTCAACAAGCTACTTTTTCTTTTGTAGCAAAGTGGAAATATTCCCCTTTAATTTTTTGGGGTTTCCCACTGGTGGAAACTATGGAGCAATAGTGGCATGAGACTCCTTAGTAGAAAAGTTTAGAACTAAAGTTGACAAGTGGAGAAGGGTGTCTCTTTCTAAAGGGGACATTTACTCTCACTCATGCGGTGCTAAATACCCTTCTGTATTACTTCTTTTCTCTTCATGAGAGCTCCTGTCAAAGTGATCAATTGCTCAGAGAAATTTTTAGAGATTTTGTCCGGGATGGCAGTATACTTAAATCAGCTTCTACCTAGTTGCTTGGAAGTGGATGTCTTTACCTACAAATTATGGTGGTCTTGGGGTTGGCTCTCCCCACCAAAGAAACCAATCTCTCTTTATGATGTGGACTAACAATATGAAGGACAAAGAGCTTTTCAGCTTTGTTGAGTTTGTGGTGGGGGTGGGAGAAGAATTAAGTTGTGGGAAATAATGTGGTGTGGGCTGGAATCTTTAGGTAAAAAAATCCTAAAGATTCAAAATTGGGTGATTTCTCCCTCAATTTGCTGTCTTTGCTCTCATAGGGAGGAATCTTTAGACCATCTGTTTCTTCATCATCCTTTTGCAACGAAAGGGTGGCAGACTATTTGCAATGAGTTTGGGGTGGATCTTCGTTTCCTTGCGAAGATTGATAACTGGCTTTTGGCAATGCTCGATTGTAGTTTTTTTGGCAGTAAGGGAAAAGACCTTTGGAGATGTATTACACCCTCCTTCCTTTGGGGCCTTTGGAAGGAAAGGAAAAGCAGATGTTCGAATATACATTTTCTTCTTTCGAGTCCCTTTAGCATTTGGGGCAACACAATGCCTCTTGGTGGTACATATTATACTAAATTATTTTGTAATTACAACCTTCTAATGATTATAAACAATTGGAAGGCTCTCCTTCGTAAGTTTTGTGGGGAGGAGTTATCTCTATACCCTGCCCTTGGGCTATTTTGTTGGTTCTTCTGAGGAATATACGTCTCTGTTTCTTATCAAAAAAATAAATAAAATAAGCATCATAAAAGTATCTCGGCCTTTCCCACTTCCATTTGCAAAATTGTAAGCATAGTTCTGTTCTTTTAGAACAGTAAAACAACAAAGAGATTAAGAAACAAACTTGTTGACGTTACATTGTCAAAAACCAGAGAAAAAGGAGATGAAGCTTAAACCCTTCATCTACGAAGTCATAACAACAACAACATCATGTACATAAATATCAACATGGAACATTTTGTGTCAACTTCAGCATAGTTCAATGGTTATGGCACCCAAAATCTTCTCAATAGGTTCAATGTTGTAATTCTCCAAAAAAATAAAAAAATAAAATGTGGTATTGGTTGAAGCAATCCTTTCTTATGTGGCCCAACATGCCCATTGCTCTAACGAAACCCCAATTGTAAGGCAGCCAAAGGAAACAAAGACATGCGCTCAAACGAACAGGAAAGGGAAAAAGAACAAAGAATCCAAAAGATCTCACCATTTCAACATCAGAACAGTGAAGCAATGAGCAGACCAACAATATTCGCCGCTATAAACGCGTATGCAGGGAGCTGCGGACAATGCATCGCAAAAATCAAGAAACGATTGATTGAACAGAATTAGAAAGGAGCGAAATGACAGAAAACGCAAAACTCATTACCCTCTCTTTCTCCAGAAACCAAAGAGCCGAGGGGAAAATTTGGAGTCCACAGTGGAGGGCACGCTGTATCAGTTGGCTGGTTTGTACTGCAACTTGAACAGGTCTAAAAGTTGTCTGCCATGGCAGAACCCTCCTTTCTTTTGCAGAAAATGGCAATTGCCATGAATACAGAACATACATCAGCAAGTCGGTTGTTTAAAATTTTCTAATTTAATTTTTTTTCTATAATTCTCCTCAAATGTCGGTTGTTTAATAGGTTTGTCCCATGAACTCGAAATCGAATCAATTCAATTCGGTTTCGAAAAATAAACACAATCCAATTCTTATATAGTTTGGGTTGGGTTGAATGTATAGGAGACAGGTGTTACAATCGCATTTTGATAGCAACGGACCTGCGATTGTGGGATACTCACTTCTCAGCAACGAGTGAGTTAAGCCTATTCGTTCTTGTATTGCCTATGGCCAAACAACGTATGCTCGAGCCTCTAGCCCTAGTTCAAGAAGAAGATTTTAGAAAACATGGCCGAGAAATTTCAAAAGAAAGTTTTGAAAGCAAGATTTGAGAAATTGAAATTTGTAGTATATGAAAATATAAGCCAAACACAACAACAAAAGCTTGCTGCATATAACTATTGGGCAGGGAGAAGTTGGCAACTAGTCATATCCGCTGCGTTGTAGTACATTTTAAGACATTTCATGTCTGCCAGACCTACACATGATTTTTCCGAAACGTCTCACCTCTTAGAAATATAAAAGTAAAACACTACAACAAGAGTTTGGCTTGTCATAAGCATGCGGCCATGGGCAACACGCCTTGGACGAGCATGACCGTGACAACGGGCACCCTAACCTAGCGGGTTAGCATAATGACCCAATTAAAATTAAAGCACCTCCTAGGTAAGAAAATCCATAAAACCTGAGACTTTTAGTTTAAAATTCTCCCTGAAAAAAGTACAGAATTCTGGGTTGGAGGAAGAAGAAGACGACCAAAAGTTAACAGTCAAGCCTTACAAGTCAACGATTAGCCCAAATTTGACCTCTTTAATGTTTTTGCCATTTTTGTTATCCTAAACTCTAATTTATTCTTATTCATTTTGTATGCTATTCCTATTTCGACTCGATTTAGGACCTACTCAATAAGTTTGGAAAATTTTTAAATGTTGGAAAGCACGAAAATTGAGAGCTCAAACGTAAGAGAGTGAGTAAGTAGCCAACTCGGTCTTTTCTTAAGATATACTTGTGGGAATCGCTTAGAAAAGCCTTAGAAAATTAATTTAATTCAATATTAATATTAATGTAATGCGAAAGAATTAGGCCAAGAATCTTAGGTTAAGGAGCTTGATTTGATGTTTTACTCGACAAATTCCTAATAGGACCTAAAACTGGTGAAAATAACAAAAATGCTCTACCACCATTCATAGCATATACAAACCTGGAATGAATTTTGCATGAGACCTATTGTGAGGTTAATAATGAGTTATGGATGATTTTAAGGTCATATCGTAGTTGTGGCCAGATGAGCCAGCTGAATGTTAGCAAACCTTAAGGTTTTAGTCAAAGGGGTTAAAAGACAATCGTAGTTGGGTTGAATTATGGCCCTCTTTACGCTCGGAGAAAAGATGGACTAAACATCATAACGACAGATACCTACATTTTATTTGGTTACCTAGTTTTGTGAGGTTGAACTGCGAATGTAAAACCTCAATATATCATGATTACTGCATCTACCTTAGTATTAGTAGTGCTAGCGGCTAACAAACAAGTTAAGATTGACAAGTAACAGTCATGTCGAAGACGGTCTTCATAAGTCATTATAGTCATTATGAGATTACTTGTTATGTTTTTTGACCTGGCTAATGCCCCTACAATATTTATGGAACTAATGAACTGAGTGTTTAAAGACTTTCTCAATATGTTCGTTTTTATCTTCATTGGTGATATACTTGTGTACTCCAAGATGGACGCAAATCATAAGAATCACTTGAGAAAAGTCTTATTGGTGCTAAGAGTACAATCGTGAATTCTAGGGACGGGGTTGCGTGTTGATGCAAAAAAACTGTAACAACCAGATCCACCGTCAGCCTATATTGTCCTATTTGGGTTTTCCTTTCGGGCTTACCCTCAAGGCTTTAAAACGCGTATGCTACGGGAAGGTTTCCATACCCTTATAAATGGTGTTTTATTCTCCTCCCTAACCAATATGAGACACCCAGTTTAAAAACTCAAAATTCAACACCAAGGTCCTCGCAATAGAACTATGCAAGAACTTAAAGCTCAAGAACAGAGCCTAAGAACCTAAGTTCTCAGGACAAGAACAAGAACATGACAAGAAATGAGTGTGATGCCCTAGCATTCACTATAGATACGACCGAGACCCTACAAGTAGACTACTTACTAAGTCTTTGTATTCATTCTATATTTTCCATGTTTGATAGAATATCAAGAAAAAGCTGATCGAGAATGGAAGCAGAAATCAAGTTTTTAATTGTTTAATGTTTTACGTTGTTTTGTTTGTAGAGCCCACCATATTCACACTATTAAACTTTATTTTAGATTTGTAAATAAATTTATATTTATCTTTTTTTTAACCCAAAAAGTTTTATTGTATTTTACTGTCCTCTTTTTATGTTTTCACGTTTTTAGTTAGTCATGACTTCTTAAAATTGGGTCTCAATTAAAATGGTATGAGAGCAAAAGTTTTACTTGGTACCACCCAAGAAACGCTACGCCTCAATCAGGTAGGTACACCTTTAAGACTTATAAGTTACTTACACCTTTAGGGTTACTTATAAGTTAAGACTTCAGGTGACCTTAACGGCCCAAACCCAAGGACAATTAATTACCCTAAACCTAAAGTTTCAAGAGGAAATAATTAAGGTTATAAACCTCTAGAAGCATAATTGTCTAAGTGAAAGCAGTATTTAAGAGTTCAAGAGTAATTGCATGGATTAAGGAAGGCATTGAAAGGCAAGGAAAGAAGGACTTAAGACCCTAGGAATCCACCAATATGTCTCGTACGATAAGGAACAAAAGGGACCTCTAAGATACAACCTTGAAGGAACAAGGTTGATTATGTCAAGGCTTATTGAGCCTAAGGACGAAGATAAGTCTTAAGATGTAAGGTAATGCAAGGAAGACTTGTCTTCCCCACAAAAGACGTTGAGAATTCTGTCAGGATGAACAAATGTCAAAATAAATACATGACTTCAAAACATAAGTTAAGGACTAAAGGACGAAAGGACAATTATAAGAACAAGCCAAAGAAGGACAAACTTTAAAGGAACTAAGGAAAGAATTAAGGGACCCAAGAAACGTCAAGGGGCCTAAGGAAGAAATTTTCAGTTCTCTATCAAAGAATTAGGGAGTCGAGTCATTTGAAAAAAAAAAGGACCTCGAGAAGAAATTTCAAGATGTCTGGGAAGGAAAAAAAATAATTTAAAAACATAAATAAATAAATAAAAATTTGAGAAAAAGTTTATATTTATAGAATAAAATATTCTTAAAAAATAACAAATTACAAAAATGACCTTGACGTTCAAGATATTTATAAAAATAACACTGACCTTAGATTTGGTGCAAATTCAATTTGAGAATTGACCTATGGAGGGTCCTACCCTGATTTTGGCTCCCATACATGCTACTACGATGGTAACAGTGGGAATTTTTCTTGTCGCTCGGCTTCTTCTACTTTTTGTAGTAATACCTTATATCATGAATCTAATAGATTTTATAGGTACAATAGCAGGACTATTTGGAGCTACTTTAGCTCTCGCTCAAAAAGATATTTAGAGAAGTGTAGCTTATTCTACAATGTCTCAATTGGGTTATATGATGTTAGCTTTGGGTATAGGGTATTGAGCTGCTTTATTTCATTTGATTACTCATTTTTTTTCAAAAGCTTTGTTGTTTTTCGGACATGGGTCCATTATTCACTTAATGGAATTGGTGGTTGGATATTCTCTAGATAAAAGCGAGAACATGGGTCTTATGGGGGTTTTAACTGCACAAAATTGTTCATATCTTAAACTTCAATCGTTGGATAGAGCTGAAATTTGAGTATGTTAGATTGAACGGCTGATATTCAAACCAAGATTGGTAGAACCCTCATCAGAGTATATATTTCCAACGGTCTATCCAGAAACTTCAAATTAAATTTCAACGCGATTCTGGAATGATTAAAGGCTGTGCAAGCTTCATCGAAAAATAAAAAGTTGTAGGCAATGATTTGGGACAAGAATCAAATCATGAGAATTCCTATAACTCGAGAAACAAGCCTTTAGATTTTGAGTATTCTTTCCTCATATTTCTTCTAAATTTGAGAGTCATGCATACAATTTTTCCTCAAACCAATTTCTACCCATGTTAAATGAGTTTTTCAACAAGTTTCTGAAAGGATTCAAGAGCTTCTAAATGTATTCCATGTTAAAATGCCATCACTAGTCCAATAGGGTTAACCCTAACCATATCACTAGTCCAATAGGGTTAAGCACAGCCATCGTATGAGTAATTATATTTATGATTGAGGATTTTAGGAATAAATGTAGGAAAACGATTTAGGTATTTTAGAAAAAACATGGAGAAAATTTTAGGAATAGATTGATTACCATCCAGTATAAATATCCTCCACTCTAACTAGTTCATCCTCTCAAGAAATCCCAAGCAATACAAAGTAGTAATTTCTACCGAGTGTCTTGTAAATCTCTTCTTGATTGGCTCTAATAAAGTGTGCGAGTGTTTTCCACATAGAGTTGTGTTCAACATTCCACCTCCATTAACAGTCAAGATATCAAAACTCAAAATGCAATCGGAGGCTACAAGCAAATTTCCTTTACCTTCCTGAAACTAAAGAGGTCAAGTACGAGGGTAATTGAACGAAACTCCAAATTCTTCATCCACGTTCCATCAAGCTTCAATCCAAGGATACCTTGAGCTTCGCAACATTGTGAGGAGAAGATTTCACTTTAAAAATCGTAATCCAAGGTGGTGAAGAAATCATGAGTCAAGGTGGTCTCTATCGAGTTGCCAAAGAAATATCGATTCCCCTCGAAAAACATATGTAAAGAAACGTGAAAGCTTGGTCCAAGAACCTAATAAATATCTCAACATAGCTATCCAAGTACATTTTATGGAATTATCACCAAAGAAAAATCAAAAGCCTCACTTAAAAAGTAGCACTCAACTACCGACTGTAATTTTATTTATCGTAGAAAGTCGAAAAAAAATAAACATCTCATCATTGGTATTTAAAACTCTCACACCAATAAACACAGGGTCAAAATTTCAACTCGATTGGACCATAGATTAACCTCAAAAAAGCGTTAAAGTTTGAACACAATGGGTACTAAAGTTAAGATAACATAGCCCACATGGGCCCTTGGCTCGTAAAGTGAGAAAAAGAAAATCAAAACATACTATTCCATATACATATATGACCCACATACATTGATTGAACTAAATATTAAAGTACCTATTAAGTAGTAACATGGTAATAATTTAATGTTTTTCTTATTTTGTAACCATTTTTTTTTTAGAAACAATTTATAAATATATATATATATATATATTATAAAAAGAAAAAACATGAGTTTCAATATTATCTTTTCCCCTAGAAAATGGAGTAAAGAGACAAAGGGAGAATCTGTGTCTCCAAATCACGGGTCCTATTCCTACTGCTAAACCCCACCACTCCCACACCTTTAAATCCCATGATTGAACCAAACCTACGGTCTGGTCGGTCACCTACTAAAAGACAACTTAGGCTTCTGAGGGTAATTCCGTCATTTCACAGCCTTGCCTGAAAAATCCAAAAAAAAAAAGAAATTATGGGAGGCATGTCAGTTCCTGTAGCCTCCGAAAGGATGCGACATGGTCAACGTCAAGTCATCGTAACTTTGTAATACCCTCAACTCTTACTCAATTATCAATGTTAATTGTTCTTTTTAGAGTTTATTTTCATCGAGAATTATTCTTGTCATATTATTTTAGGATCCTTCTCGATTAATATTTTATAAAAATTATCCAATCTTTTGAATCACCAAATTTAATTAAAAGTGTCGACGTGCGTTAAGAACAGTGAAGTTTACAGTTTTACACCGATTTTGGATCTGCTTTTGTTTATTTTGTGGTTGATTATAAATTAGAAAAATTCTATCGCAGGTGAAAGAGACAAACAAAGAGGGGACGCATGTCATGTAGCGAGACGTGGAACGTTGTTGTGCAACGCTTCTGACATTTGGTGGCTATGCATTGCTTGGATCCAACCTGCACTGGTAAACTGGCTATGGTTCAACCTGTGAACCAAGGCGTGACCTGATCTGTCAACCTGACTCGACCCGAATTGCAACGTGCTAGTTTGTGTGCGTCACGTGTCTCAATGTCATAAATCATGAGAATTCTTACGCAGTTGAGGATCGAACGCACGCCGCATGAGTTGCCAAATTAATATGCACCATCACGCAAGTTGAATAGCCACAAAGACTTTAGACAAGTAATACTTGTAGAGATTGCTAGGACATGCGAGCATCCCTTGTCCTAAATGGGTAGAATAAACATATTTATGACTACATAAAGGGCAATTTTGGATACAAATACATTGTATTTATAATGTGAAAAATTACCATTATGCCCCTAGGATAAGATTCCAAGAAGTCGGTTGTTTTATGTTTTATGCAAAATTAAAAAGAGAATATGCATGATTGGAATACGAGTTGGGCAATATGGATGAGTAAGTTATGAAAGATGTAAAAAATTACTAAAATGCCCCTATGATGAGATTTGTCATAAATGTTGTTTTAGAAATGCTTTCAATTGTGTTAAAAATTAGGATGGGCTATTGTGATATGTGCTTTAGAAAATTGATTGATGTTATCTCCCCGTTCAGCTTGCTTGTCTGCATAAATGTTAATAGAATATCTCCTTAATAAACTTGTACGAACGTATAGCATGCTCTAGATGATCGATAGGATAATCTCCCTACAAAAGAATGCACAAGAAAACCAAGTTTAAGGTGCTACAACTAAAGTGGTTTACATATTAACCTAGGTCAGTACAATAGATCCTACACCCTAGGATCGTGAGCAACGACCGTTCCAGTGTGCACCTAGAGAATGGATTAGCTCGAAGACTTAGCCCTAAACATCCTGAAAACGAGAGACGAGACTAAAAGTGCCTAGATGCTCCTAAGAATCTATTAAACCTCCACACCATCCAAGAATATATATTATATATATATTTTTAATGTATAACAATTATTAATAAGGTCCGGGCTGAATAGGTATGTTGTATAATGATGGCATCAATGAAATTAATTCCATAAATATTTTATTACAAGGACGTGCGCGCATCAACTTCACACACCACGAAATTCAATCAACTTGGAAGCCAAAGTCACTTGCCTTCTTAACCTTCATTAAAATCTATTTGAAATTTTGAGAAATTTCTTTATTTTAAAAGCATTTCAAATAACCTTATCCAAATAAAATACATGGATAACATGGTATTGGCTCGACACAACTCAACACATATTGGATAACATGCTTTCAAATAACCTTATTGAACTAAGTCATCGTCGCCTCAACACTGCTCGACCCGTTATCTCATATTGGCTTGGTGGTTTTCTTTCGGCTTAGGTGGCTCAAACAACTCATAGTTGAGTTATAGGACCCTATTTTACCATTTTGGACTATCTCGGTGCCACTTTTGACATTTCTAGAAACATTTGAGGTTAGTATGACTACTGTTTGATCAATTTATATTATTTTTTATAACCAAAAGTAGATAAGTTGAATCGTTTATTATGCCTTAATCCTATTTCGTGGACTCACGTAGGTTGAATTGGATTACAAATGATAGAGATGGATTAGCACAAGGATAAATTAGTGACTTTAGCTTAGACCAACCATGTAAGTGACTCTACTATTGCCTTAGTTGGATGAATTTTTTGAAGTTTGCACGTGGCGTGCCTTGTGATTGTTGAAGGCCTCTTTGTAATATTATTGTTGTGATGTGAGTATGTCCGATAAAATATGTTATGGAATATCTCGTTGATACGTTACACCATGTGAAATTGTGCTATCTTATGCAAAGTGTTATACCATGTTATACATTGCATTATGATATGACATGAAATGCTTAAATTATGTATGAAATGAACAAAGTTATAACACTTTGCATAGCATAGCTTAATCATTTCACATCATCTCATCATGCATAACATCAAGATACTTTCCTGCCATGATTAGTACAGTCACACACACTACGATGTTACAATAAAAGGATACGTACCAAACATGATTGCATGTGGTTACATTTCTTGAAGTATTTCTCAAAACACTCAAGCCACATTCTACTCTTATTTTTCAAATAATAAGACACTTTGTATGGATGAGGACGAAAGGCCACGTAATTAAAACTAGGGTAGTTACATTTATGTTTACATTGTAACCTTTAAGTTAGATCATGATATCTTCATCGTTTGTGGTTAGTTTTAATTGAATTAAAAAAAAAAAAACAAATCTATAGTATATATTTACTGACCATTAATATTTTATTTAAAAGTTATTCTTAAATTTTAAATTTTTTTATTAATATGTTTAATATTTAAAAAAAAAATTAATGGAAAATATTGAAACTTGTAAGATGGCACTGTTTTAAAAAATATAATGACTGCATATGATTGGGTCCACATAAGCATAAAATCCTACTCCGATGAAACTCATCTCTCCGACGTGTCTCCCTCCCCCAACACCCCAAACAGACATAAATATTACTTTATTTTATCATATATATATATATAAACAAATTCCATTATCTTTGCTTTCCAAATGTTTTCTTGTTTTCTTTTTCCATTTCCAAAAAGAAAAAATAAATATAATATATTTTTAAAAATAATTTTTTAATATTTCAGTTTTGTTTTCGTCTTTGACTCTCTACTTTTTATTTCTTTTATTTTTTTTTTGACAAACTTCAGACTCAGATTCTCTCTCTTTTTTCTCTCTCCTCCGTCCGGGACTCCGTCGTCGGCACGTTTTCCGTCGACTACTCTCTTTTCTTCCCTATCATTCTGGCGGCTTGCCGTTGAACTTCTTCTTTTTTCGGTAGACTCTCTGTTTCTTGGCCGGAGACTTGGAGTAGAGGTCTTGCGGTTTGGTTTTACTTACTTGGAATGGAGGTGCTGGGGTTTTGCTATTGCAGGTGATTGATAGATCTTAGAAGCTTTGGAGGATGGGAGAAATGGTGGTTTTCTTGAGAGAGATGGTTTGGTGTGTGTTGTAATGGTCGATGTTCGTGTATGGATGAGTTAGTCGGTGTAGATGATGACCGGACCTCAGGCTACTTTTCGGCGAGGGTGGTGGCTGTTCGGTGAATCTCTCACATTGAATGGCAGATCTTGTTAGCTACGGGAATGCCAACCGTGACATTGAGCAGGTCTTGATTCTTAATCCTCTGTTTCAACATTATTGTGGAAACACAGTCTGTTGTTTTGCTTTGAATTCTTTTTTCCTTTTTTGTTTCTCTTCTTGAAGCTGGCTGGTTTACTGTTCAAATTCGAGGGGAATTTTACCTTCTAATTTGGTTCGTAACTGATGTTATCCGTTACTACTTAGTATACCTCTTTTTTGAGCCAAATTGTTTTCCTAGTGTAATGCGAGTTTTTCGTAAGCATTTCCTGCAAATGTGCACTTGTGGTGACTACATGTTGGATTTGGGATCCTCTATATAGAAATGTTTTCGTCATTATGTCCTTCCTTTTATGTCTTTCGAGTCATACCAATTTGGGAAGGGAAAAAGTTACAGAATATAAGATAATTGGAAATAATTCAAGCGGCACTGTTTGTTTAATGCTTCATTATCAATTGAGAAAGTACAGAAAGGAAAATAGGTTATCCGCTGTGTTTGATAGTCGATTAGTGATTAGATGAACTTATACTGGTAACTTCGTATGTTATGAAAATCTCTTGTTTGCTGCAATGCCAATGCAATCTCCTTCCAGTTTATGATTTTCGGTGAAAGAAATGTGTAAAATTTAATCATTTTCTTGAGTACTGGGGCTCACATTTTAGTTTATTTTGGTAATGGACAACATGTATAATTTTACTAACCTTGAATCACTTTTTATTCCTTACTTTTATAATTTTGAAAGGTCTAATATCTTTGCAGGCACTAATTGCTTTGAAGAAGGGTTCTCAACTCCTCAAGTATGGTCGTAAAGGGAAACCAAAATTTTGTCCATTTAGACTTTCTAATGTGAGTTTGATTTAACTATTATTATGATTTCTTAAACATATTGTTATCGGCATTTATTTCCTGCCATTCTTATTTCCTGCTAGACTAGGCAGTTACAAATTGGAATAGTTGGAGACATTTATGACTTCATAGTCTCAATGACAACACAAGTGAAGTCTAGGCCAACATGAACATAGTTTAGTAGTTAAAGCATCTACTGGTTCAAAAAAAAAAAAAAAAAGAGAGTCCATACCTGATGATGAAGTTGATATTGAAAAGAAAAATAAAAAACTTATGCAAAGCTCAAATTCCTACCCTCCATCTCCCTCAAGAGAGAGAGGAAGGAAGAGAAAGGGTATTGTTGAGTGCTCTTACATCATGCATTCATGTTAGTGATTATCATCTTATGTGATATGCTAAGACGCAAATGCTTGTATGGTGAGTGTATTATTTTATATTTTTATGTTTTTTAAAATTACATTTTTAGCTGCTTTTAATATATATACCAGTTTAGTTTTTCTAATTTAATAGTTCAATAATTATCTCTATATTTCTTTTAAAGCTTATATCGGTAGGGGTTGATAAAACTAGTATGATAAACTATTTGTAGGTGTGACAAATAAATTCATGATGTTACATTTTTTATTAATGATTTGGGGTTTGACAAGTTAACTAATTGAAAATTTTGACTCAAGATCAAGTTTTAATTTTAAAGCACTAATTTGATTGAAAAGTATCAAGGGTGCTAGGGTTAATCTCGATTTGGAACATAATCAATCATTGAGTTTTCATTCATTTTTTAAAATAATTTTTTTGTAGTATACAATTCAGGTAAGGTGGTGAGAATTCAAATGTAACATTAAGGGAGATCACTAATAATAACTAGTTGAGTTATGCTCGAGTTAGCCTCTAATGATTTAGACATTTTATAAAAACTTTAATCTAATAATGAATGCTACTGAAACTGATAAGTTGAGTTATGCTCAAGTTGGCCTCTAATGATTTAGACATTTTATAAAAACTTTAATCTAATAATGAATGCTACTGAAACTTACAGAGCATAGGGCTCAAATTAATTATTCATTTTTTTTGGAAATCATAATAAAAAAAAGTCAAAACACACACTTAAAACATATGTTAACCTTTATGTTTCTACAACTTCACCTTCTAATCATGTGGAAGTCTTGTTGTGTTAGAACAAACTAGGTTATGCATTTTTTCCTATGAATGCTAATCGATATTTAGTTCTAATATTTTTGACCTGTGTGCTGATGAGTAAGTCAATTTTAGTTTCATCGAATTGAAACATACATTTAGGTGAATGATATTTTAATTTAATCCTTAACCAAGTTAGATATTTGGTTATAAACAAACCAATAAATCATTGAGATCTAACCAACGAACCACCTGGAATAAACTTAATATATATTCAATCCCATCTACATAAAACCTAAATCCATCCACAAAACCAAGCGGTTAAAAGATTCCAAACTCAGGATTAAAATAACCAAACCCAACGATAGAAAATGTCCAGCACAATGCAACAACTACCAGTAATGTTGAGTGAGAAACAACCTGGATCATCAGCTCAATCCCTAAATACTCACTCCCCAATCCACAATAGTGTCTAAGTTTAGGTCTAAATCTCCTAAAAATATCAACTCAACTAGTGAAGAGTGTCATTTTTACCAACTGTTCAAGTTCAAATTTTAATTTGACACTATTAAAAATTTAAATTATTGCTCTTATTATATTTGGGATAATAAAGAAGGGCACGAGAAAGACCCAAATTCAAAGGAGTTACATTAAACTTCTCCTTTGGACATAAGAAATGTAAAGCTGTAAGAATGATAGAAGAGGATTCAATTTACACCAAGAAAGAGCAAGGAAAAGAACGTTGTCAAAGAAAATCGAATAGAATCTTTCATTGGATCTTGATTTCTCTCAAGCCAAACCGACGACAAAAAGGCACAAACTAAGTTCTTCCAATGGATCTCTTTCGTGTCATTGAAAGGATGGCCCAAGAGGATAGTTCTTAGAGGATTATAAGGATCATCTGGGAGGGCCATCAACCAGCTCCAAGTTGTCATCATGTTTATTAAATATTAAATTTGACTAACTAAACTAACTCTAAATATCCTCTTTTCCTAATTTTTATCATTCCTTCTTTATCTATAGTCACTTGATAGTTGATACTAGTTTATACAATGCCCAAGCAAATTCTATTGACAAACTTGTGCTTGGAAGCAAGCGTAAAGATCAAAGATAAGTTTTGTTGATTGATCATGGCTGAAGTTGTCATAGATTTAGCGAAGGAACGTTCATGTAGTAAATCGTAGTTAGCCACGCTTCAAGATTGTTGGTTGGAGGAGTTAAATATTTTCATGGAAGTTTCTCTTATGAAACAACCTTGAGATTTCATGAAAATCCTCTTCCCTTGGATGTTTTTTGTATGGGAAGGAATCTGAGAGATGAACACTGAGCATTTGGAGGAGTATGGAAGAGTTGACATTTAAAAATGGTGAATTGGTAGGCGTGAGAGGGGTTTTGGAGGGTAATGCCTAACATTTTGAGGAGCATGGAAGTCTGGAAATATTAAAGAAGGGTGGTTTCCCTAGCAATAGTTGGTCGGCAGGGGTTTTCCCAAGAAAACTAGTGAATGTGCAGCTTGGTAGGTTGAATTTTGAAGAAGACGATTTGTTGAAAAGTGTAGGAGGCAAAAGAATTAGAAGGGGAAGCAAAACACAAAACAAATAGTAACCAAAATATGTGCTATAGAAGCAATAAGTAAGTGGCCTCATTGGAACATTTAAAAGATATTTCCTTCAATTTCTTTCATTTTTTAAATGGATATGTGATAACTGAAGATGTATGCATAGCATGTGGGGCCCACTTAGGATTGTTTGTTTTAGTATATAATCTGATTGTTTATTGGAGCCAGTCTGTATAGAGAACAGGCACTCAATGTCTGATTTTATGCTCATATGTGTTAGCCTTTCCACGACTCATATGACTTCTATGTCACATTCATAGATTTTCAATGAATTGAAATTGCAGGATGAATCATCTTTAATTTGGATTTCAACTACTGGTGAAAAGAGTTTGAAGTTTGCTTCTGTATCGAGAATTATTCCTGGACAAAGAACTGTAAGATCTATGAAATTTTAGTCTGTTTTACTTTCCTGATAATTGTTACCCTTTATATGATTTTTTGATGATATTGATCAAACTTGATATGTGTGTACTTCAATTGTGTTAGGCCGTGTTCCATCGATATCTGCGACCTGAGAAGGATTATTTATCATTTTCTCTGATTTACAACAATGGAAAACGATCTCTTGATCTGGTTGGTGATGAACAATCTTATTGTTTGTAGTTAAGAAGTCATTTTTCTATTTTTTTAATCCACCTTTAAAAGTAACTGAAACATGTTCTGACTTTCCAGATTTGTAAGGATAAAGTCGAGGCTGAAATTTGGATAGCGGGCTTGAAAGCATTAATAGGTTCTGGTGACGGTGGGCGTTCCAAAATTGATGGATGGAATGACGGGGGCCTCTATCAAGATGTAATCTGCCTACTTGAAATTGTTTAATTGTTAAACATGCATTCTCTAAGTGTTCAATAATTTTAAACAATTTGCACATTTTAGTTGGGAAAAGCTCATGGAGACTTATCATGATTGACTCTCTGATTACAAATCTACTCCTATACTAATGATGAATGAAAGCTTTCATTGTTCTTTTTGTATGGAAGATAAGTTGTCATTTAATAGTGAGTGTAGTACTGTTGTTATGTGAGTGGGCTTGGGATTTTGCCTAAAATTTACTGCATTCGTATCTGAGTACTAAAAAACCAATGGGCTGGGATGTTTTCTAAAGCTTTGTTCATTGTTACCTGAAAAATCCAAGGAACTTTTGCATTCCATAATTGTTGCTGTTCTCATGTTTGCGAGATGTTTTTTTTTTTAATGCAATTGAGATTTATGTCACTGAACCATTGGGTCTAGGATGTTTGCCTAAGTGTATTGCATTTTTATAACTGAATGCAAGATTGTGCTTGCTGTCATTTCTCTTGCTGTTAGCTTCAGAATTTCAGGTGCTCTAGTTTCTTTTAGATGTATGCTCATGCCATAAAAAGTCATTACAAATTTCTCTTGTTTATTCCTTTATCAATGCTCTTGAATTTATTTCAGGACAGCAGTGACTTAACTTCAAGTAGCCCAAGTGACAGCTCCAATAGTGTCACTAGAGATATTAGTTCTCCTGAGGTCTGTGTTAATTTTAGTCCAAATAAATCTCCAACGAGTGTTAGGTCTGAGAACTCTACAAGGTCACATGTGCCTTTGAACCAGACAAATATGCAAGCAAAAGGAACTAGTTCAGATATTTTTCGAGTTAGTGTTTCAAGTGCTCCTAGCTCCTCCAGTCATGGCTCTACACCAGATGACTGTGATGCTCTAGGAGATATATACGTATGGGGTGAGGTTATTAATGATAATTTTATGAAGCCTGGGGCTGATAGAGCTGTTAACGTGAGCTCAAGGACAGATGTGCTACTTCCGAAGCCACTAGAGTCCAATATTGTTCTAGATGCACAACATATAGCCTGTGGAGTCTGGCATTCTGCCATTGTCACGAGACAGGGGGAGGTCTTTACTTGGGGTGAGGAATCTGGAGGAAGGCTTGGCCTTGGAATGGGGAAGGATGTAACACAACCTCGTCTTGTTGAAGCATTGGCAGCAACTACAATTGATCTTGTAGCATGCGGAGAGTTCCATACTTGTGCTGTTACAATGGATGGGGAACTTTATACATGGGGTGATGGTGTACATAATGCCGGGCTTCTTGGGAATGGAACTAATGTCAGCCATTGGGTGCCTAAGAGAATCTCAGGTATCCTTGAGGGGCTTCAGGTTGCAACTGTAGCATGTGGTCCGTGGCATACTGCATTGCTCACATCTATGGGGCAACTATTCACATTTGGAGATGGTACTTTTGGGGTTTTGGGTCATGGTGACAAAAAAAGCATTTCATATCCGAGAGAAGTAGAGTCTTTATCAGGCTTGAGGACAATTGCTGTTGCATGTGGAGTGTGGCATACTGCTGCTGTGGTAGAAGTTATTATGACACAATCTAGTGCAACTGTCTCATCAGGTAAATTGTTTACATGGGGTGATGGGGACAAGAATCGTTTAGGACATGGAGACAAGGAACCCCGGCTTAAACCTACATGTGTTCCAGCACTTATTGACTACAATTTTCATAAAATTGCTTGTGGGCACAGCATAACTGTTGGATTGACAACATCAGGACAAGTTTTCACGGTTGGAAGTTCAGTTTATGGTCAGCTTGGAAATCCCCATGCTGATGGGAAGCAACCATGCTTGGTGGAAGACAAGCTTTTCAGGGAGTTTGCTGAAGAGGTTGCTTGTGGTGCATATCATGTTATGGTACTTACCTCCAAAAATGAAGTTTATACATGGGGAAAGGGTGCAAATGGGAGGTTAGGCCATGGAGATGTTGAGGATCGGAAATCACCAACTTTGGTTGAAGCTTTGAAGGATAAGCATGTTAAAATCATTGCTTGTGGTTCTAACTACTCCGCAGCTATCTGTCTTCATAAATCATTATCAGGTACAGAGCAGTCACAATGCTCTGCTTGTAGACAGGCATTTGGTTTCACAAGGAAAAGGCACAACTGTTACAATTGTGGGCTTGTGCACTGCCACTCGTGTAGTTCCAAAAAAGCATTAAGAGCTGCACTGGCTCCTACTCCTAGGAAACCTTATCGCGTATGTGATTCTTGTTTTTCCAAATTGATTAAGGCATCAGAATCTGGAGTTAATTACCGGAAGAACGCTGTACCTCGCCCATCAGGTGAGAACAAGGACAAGGTGGACAAGAGTGACGCAAGACCTAAAGCAGCACTTTCCAATATGGATCTGATAAAACAACTAGATAGCAAAGCAGCCAAGCAAGGGAAGAGAACGGATACATTCTCTGTTGTTCGCCCCACTCAAGCACATACTCTTCTGCAACTCAAAGATGGTCCAAACGCTGCTGATATTCGGCGACTAGCTCCCAAGCCAATTCCTATGGCTAATGGAGTAAATTCCAGATCTATGTCACCTTCGTCAAGGAGATCTAGTCCACCAAGGTCTGCTACACCTGTCCCTACAGCATCAGGACTTTCCTTCTCCAAAGGTATAGCTGATAGCTTGAAGAAAACAAACGAACTTTTAAATCAAGAGGTTCTCATGCTGCGTGCACAGGTAATGACCTGATTCCTTGTATTGCCAGTTTCCTTTCACTTCAAATTGTAAAACGGTAAGGATGCATAGGTTGCTATAGTTAAATCTGTACGGCACTAAATTATGTTGTTTATCTTTCTCTAAACCTTTAGGTTGAGAGCCTAAGAAAGAGATGTGAACTTCAAGAGTTACAACTTCAGAAGTCGGAGAAGAAAGCACAAGAAGCTATTGCCTTGGCTACAGAGGAGTCTGCTAAATCCAAAGCGGCAAAAGAAGTTATTACATCACTAACTGCTCAGGTTTGTCTCAGATATGCAGTCAATATCTTTAGTGTTCGAGTATCACATCTCTATGCTTTGTCATTATTATATTTTCATGAAGCATGATGGTCTATTTTGACCTTTACTGTTATGTATGAACTGTTCCAAAAATGGCATCTTGATATTGTATGTATGAGTATGCTTTGCCTTGCAAATTTTTTTTTTCTGAATCCTTAAAATGCTGAGACTAGGTTCCTTTAGATGGCTGATTTTGCTATAAAACTAGTTCTGCTCTCTCATTTTTCGTCTTTCAAACTGGGACACTCCAATCGTTGATCATTATTTTGCTTAGAAATGTTCTATGCAAACTAAACATCTTTACATTGACTGACTGTAATTCTCATCAAGTTCTACTAATATTATTTCCAGATTAAAGATATGGCCGAAAGATTGCCCGATGGAGTAAAAATGAGCCTTCCTGGAAGTAACGACTCTGAAAACATGAGACCCTTCTATCTTCCAAATGGTATGGAGCAAAATGGTGCACGCCATTTGGCTTCCAATGGAGAGCGTCAATCAGAATCTGATTCACACAGCTCTGTGTCTTTGGCTTCTTCAATGGCAACTGACTATTCCTTAAGTAATGGGTTTCAAGGTACACCTAATTCATGTGGAGAATTCCCTGCAAGTAATGAAACTAACTCATCCATGGAGCTCGGGCAATTTACCTCTGATGGAATAGACGACGATTCAGATGTTAGACTGTCTTATGGTCATAGAGGGGTTTGGGAAAGCCGCAGCAGCAGCATGTCGGAGGGAGCAAATAGCTCGGGTCCTTTACTAGATAGTGAGAGTAACACAAGATCTAGAAGTTCTGCGTTGCCAAGTAATGACAATCAAGTTGAAGCTGAATGGATTGAACAATATGAACCCGGCGTCTACATAACTTTGATGGCACTTCGTGATGGAACTAGAGATCTTAAACGAGTTCGCTTCAGGTAAATAAAGTTTCCATAAGCTTATCTTATTTTGGAAAGTGTGTTTGTTTTCTCCTCATTTCTTTACCATGAGTTTCCTCTTTCTTTAGTAAACATTTGAATTATTTATAAAATTATAAAAACAAAAACTTTATTAAAACTACTTAGTTGTCAAAACATGTCTTGATTTTGAAAACATTTGTGAAAAGTTTGATAGAAAAAAAAAAAAAAATCCATATGGGTAGAATTAGTGTTTATAAGTTTACTTTTAAAATAAAATGGGGAAAATTGTTATGAATGAAGGTTAAAATTTTCCAAAGGTGCTCGACGTATCTGTTGCCACAATGGTCTGTTTTGTAATGGCTTAGTTTGATCTGAGATGCATCCTTAATTGCTGAAACTAACTAATTTGTTTATGGCTGATGCAAATCCATATGCAGCCGAAGACGATTTGGGGAGCACCAAGCAGAGAGTTGGTGGTCAGAAAACCGCGACAAAGTTTACGAGAAATATAATGTTCGTGGAGCTGAAAAATCCTCAATTTCTTCAAATCCGGCATGAAAGGCAGACGAAGATGCAATTGAAAGGTGATTTGGGTTTTAGATGTTGTGGGTTGATGAGCAGATGGGGGAGAATTAGGTATAAGGAAAGTGGTCAACTTTCAGTCATTTCATTGTTCTGTCAGTTTCTTCGTTGTTTCACCTCCTTCGATGAGCAGATGGGGAGAATTATTCTCTCTTTCAATTAATTTATGGGCGGTTGTGCCCATTTTCATATATGTTTTACTACTTGTAGTGTATATAACATGACTAGCGAGTTAAGGGGCAGAGGAAGAAAGTTTTTGTTCGTGTTTGTGTTGATATACACACAGGGACAGGCTTTTGCCAGCAGTCTCATTAAACACACCTATGGGAGTTACGGCTAAGGGTTTAAATTTTGATGATTTCACAATAGCATAAATGTTTTAAGAAAAAAGTTTATAAATGATTTAAAATTATAAATAAACATCTCAGACAAGTTAAATTTCTTAAATGACATGTTTTAAAGCTTAGTGATCCATTTACATTAAAAATTTAAAATCTTTAAACATGGTTCAAGAATCAAATAGGCACACATTTGAGAGTTGAGGAATCAAATTTGTAATTTAACTAGTTTCTCCTTTATGGCCTTGGGTGTGTCTTCCTCTTTGATCCACATCCGTTCGAAACCTAGATTGCAAGACCCAATATTTTTACTATGGGTCGTGACTCAAAACAACAACATGAATGCAAAGAAAACCGTTCAAAATGTAGTAAGGCAAAATCATTTATTTCAAGTAAAAATTGCAACCCAAAGGTTCAAACAATTAAAAGTTTTGGAAACAAAAGATGAGAATTTGAATACAAAAGAAAAGATTGGACCCTTTGTGACAATCCACATTTTTTATCACGCCCTTTCTTGACTAGACACCTCACGCACCTGAAAAAAAGATATAGCAGGGATGAGTATAAAAATTATATCCATTAAGCCACCTACTTGTAGGCTCTCGTCGCATCCTAAGTTTAACAGACAAACACATGCTTCTCATTGGCTTTAGGACGTCCAGTTCTAGTTTTAGCCCTTGGGGCTTCTATAGTTCTTCGTCATTTCATTTAATACCTAAGAGTTTCTTATGTTGAGCTGTAATGATCGGTGTCTCTCTATGAGGCGCTATCTCTACATGGCTATCTGAAACTATATGGCATCTTACCTAGGGGTGTGCTAGTACCTCCTAGGTCTATGATAGTCCCCCTCATTGGGGGGCGGGATGCAAACCGTTCCATGCAGCTAATGGGTTATACGATGTGGGGACACATTTCCCATGCGAAACGACTAGGAGCAGTGAGAACTGATTAGGAACCCCTAGTGCTCCCACGAAGATATAGATATCATTCACACAACTAGCAGCCTAAGAACACTTTTAAGGTACTTCGTTTGCCGTGATGATCTGTTGGACTCCTAGAGAAGGGATAGATCTAAACTCAGTGACTTGTTACTCTAACCATGAATCCCTAGGCTTAGCATTACAACGATTCAAACATCATCATAGTGTGCAAACAACGAACATTAACCTGGTGTGCAAACATCAAGAACTAGATACATCAGACACAGTTCATGTAAAATAGGCAAACATGCATAATGAGGCGATAACATCCATTCGCACCCGGAACACAAAGTTTACAATTTTTCTATCCTTCGTTCGGCATGCATAAGCGGAAGCATAAACCATGGTTAACTTTTCATAGTACATACATTATGCCACCTAAGCTCATAACATGGAAAAATCTAGTCAACTAAGGTAATTAATCTAGCGTGCGTGCATGCATGCATACCACAATGATTCCTACAAGTATTTATTCCTAAGTTCCATGTGGTGACTTACATGGTTAATGCATGCCCTTTCGCTGGGGTTTCGATGCATGTAGGGTGTCTGAAACTATTGATTTTAATCAATTAGGTCCCTATTCACATAAAAACATGGTTAGAATTGGAATCAGGATGAAAATCGGGCAAACAGAACTCGAACGGGTCAAACAGGGCCTTACACGGGCCGGCCACGCGTTGTCACACACCAAGAAAACTCCTACTCACAGGCGGCACGCATGAGTACCACGCGCGGTTCGTAAAGAATAGTCTCAGATCTTAAAATATTCAAGGACTCACTTCGGAAACTTCTCTGGGTTCTTGATGAAGTTTCGCGGCTGCTCCTTCTTGATTCTCCCCACCCTTCCTTCTAACTTTCTTTTTTTTTACTAGCCACTATTAGGATTCACTTGGACCCCTATAATAGATAGAGGGGAAAAATGACTCATATGCCCCTATGTTGACTTTGGCCAAATTGTTTTTTTTTTTTTTTTTTAAGTATTATAAACTCTTCCCTCATTAGGAACTTCGACCATTAAAGTTGGCATTTCTTGGAAGAGTACGGGATAGACTCTCTTCACGTTCTCTTCTCATTTCCAGGTTGCCTCTTCCTCACAATGGTTACCCCACGATACCTTCGCCAAGGGAATGACTTTGTTACACAATCGCTTGGCGCCTCGAGCCAAAATTCTGCTAGTTTTCTCCTCGTAAGATAGATCTTCTCAAAGAGGAAGCATTTCATATTCGATCACATGGGTAGGGTCTGGAGTGTACTTTCGCAGTATGGACACGTGGAACACATTGTGTATGGCGGAAAAGTTCAGTGGTAGGGCAATTATGTAGGCCACGACCCCAACTCTCTTCAGAATCTCGAAGGGGCCTATGAACCTTGGGCTCAATTTTTCATTCTTTTCGAACCTCAACATCCCCCTCATAGGGGCTACCTTCAGGAACACATAATTACCTGCCTCGAATTCGAGGTCCCTTTTATGTAAATCTGCATAGTTTTTCTGTCGGCTCTATGCGGTGAGTATTCTCTGCTTGATTTTATGCACCGCTGTGTTGGTGGCCTGAACCAACTCTAGTCTCAGTAGTTGCTGCGTGCCTACCTTTTCCCAAAACACCGGTGTTTGGCACCTACACCCATACAGTGCCTCGAAAGGGGCCATCTGGATGGTCGCTTGATAACTATTATTGTAGGAAAACTCCATCAGAGGCAGATGTTCGTCGTATCACCTAGAGAAATCTATGACACAGGCTCGCAACATATTTTCTAAGATCTGATTTAGCCTTTCATCTGTTCGTCCGTTTGAGGATGAAACACTGTACTAAACCTTAACTGAGTTCTTAGTGCTTTCTGGAGACTTTTCCAAAACTAAGAGGTGAACCTGGTGTCCCGGTTTGATACTATGGACACTGGTACTCCGTGCAGGTGTACTATCTCTCTAATATATAACTAAGCCCACCGATCCACTTGATATGTGGACTTGCGTGAAATAAAGTGACTTGTCTTGGTTAGTCAATCTACAATCACCCAGATCACGTTATAACCCTGCTTAGTCTTGGGCAAACCCATGATGAAGTCCATACAAATTGCTTCCCATTTCCACTGAGAATATTCAAGGAATGTAGCAATCTTGCTGGACATTGTCTCGGGGCCTTCACCAGCTGGCAGATCAAGCATCAGCTTATGAAATCTGCTATGTCCTTCTGCATTCCTAGCCACCAATAGCTCGTGAGCAGGGATGAACACTGACAGAGTGATCTCTAAGGGTTCATTTTCTAGGTGTGCTAGCTCTACAAATTCCTTATATATATGAAAGAATGTGTAGAGCCTGAATCAAATAATACTAAGGACAAATGACCAAAACGAGTAGTGTACCTGTAACAACTGCGTTAGGCTTGTTTGCTTGCCTGACTGTGGTTGCATGGGCCTGATCTTGTGTCGCAGGTCGATTAGTGCACTGATAGTTCCTTTGAGGGCAATCTGCTGCAAAGTGCCCTACTTGACCACATTTGTAGCATGCATCAGTTCCCGCAAAGTGCCCTGTTGCAAAGGACTTTGTTCCACACCTGGGCTTTCCCCCGCTTATCAGTGTGGCTGCGGGGCCATCTACCAGTTCTGGGGTGCCTCCGGTTTGTCATCTTCCCCTGAACTGCGGTGTGGGGTGTCTGGGTTGATTCTACCTGTAACTTGTTGATGAGTATCGCCACTCTGAGGGCCTCTACATAACCTGAGGATGCTTGGGCTGCCACATGCCCCTTTAGATTCTCCCTTAGACCTCAATGAATCGCTCGGTTTTTAACTCCTCAGTGCTGACATACGCTGGAGAAAACTTTGCCAACCTATTGAATTCCAGATCATACTCCTCCACTGGCTTGTCACCCTATTTGAGTTGAAGGAATGCTGCCTGCAATTTCATTAAGGTAGTGACAGGATAATATTTGAGGAGGTATGCTTTTTTGAACTAGCACAAGTGATGGACTCTCCATGCGGTGTAATAACCCTTTAAGCACCTTTCCTCTAGCCATGTGTTTTGCTGCAATAGGATCCATCTTGCCCTCGTTAAAGGTAGGTGGTTTATGTCTTTGGAAATTCTTCAGGTAATGGGATTCCATAGTCATAGTCCTTGAGTTTCAGTCCATTGCACTGTTGTTTGATTAGCCACCAGCTCCTGCATCATTTGGGTCATCATGACCTGATTTTCCATTGAGGTTATGATGAATGTTTGTAGCACATCGAGTGTGGGCGTGGCTGACAGCTGGCTGGGTGTGATTGCTATATTAGTGGCTGGCACATGTGGGACCTCCTCGGGGAGGGAATCAGTAGGGTCTGTATCAGACAAGTGTTGAGTAGTAGGGTCAGTAACAAGTGTTGAGCAGTAGGGTCTGTAACAAGTGTTGAGCAGTAGGGTCTGTATCAAACAAGTCTTGAGCAATAGGGTCCATATCAGGAAAATCTAGGTCCATTGCTCTTCTTCGGCCCATTCCAGTTCTTGGTGCCTGTGGTACAGTTCTCTTGCTATCTCGAGGCATGTCTCTAACCTCCTTTTGAGGTTCATGTTGTTCCACTTCAGGTGTTGGAACATGGGTGACCTAAGTGACTTTTCTTCTTCTCCTTCTAAGTTTGAACCCGACATAGGGTCCGCGTCTCTATGGTGTCATTATCTACAAAAAAAAAAAAAAAAAAAAAAAAAAAAAAAAAAAAAAAAAAAGAAAGAAAGAAAGAAAGAAAAAAGGTTACAATTCATTCATAGCACATTGTCTAGGTAGTGCGCAATTATAACACAACAGGAAGTCATGATATATTCTTCAAACATTAACTTGAATTTTGTCTCCTTATTTCAAACCCATGAGAATATCTAGCTGCGAGTGACACGTGATTGATGGGCGTAGTCACAAAGGATACGATTCTCTATCCTAAATATCTATAGGACCTATGACCTGGTGCTCTGATACCAACCTTTCAAGACCCAATATTTTACTATGGGTCGTGACTCAAAACGACAACATGAATGCATAGAAAATACTTGAAAATGCATTAAGGCGAAATCATTTATTTCAAGTAAAAATTGCAACACAAAGGTTCAAACAATTAAAAATTTTGGGAACAAAAATATGAGAATTTGAATACAAAATAAAAGACTGGACTGACGCCTCGAGAAATGCATTCATCTGTGACAATCCACATCTCTGATCACGCCCTCTCTTGACCCGACGCCTCATGCACCTGAACAAAAAAGATATAGCAGGGATGAGTATAAAGATTATATTCAGTAAGTCATCTACTTGTAGGCTCTTGTCGCATCCTAAGCTTAATAGACAAACACGGGCTTCTCATTGGCTCTAGGACGTCTGGTTCTAATCTTAGCCCGTGGGGCTTCGATGGTTCTTCGTTATTTCATTTAATACCTAAGAGTTCCTTATGCCAAGCTGTAATGACCGATATCTCTCTATGAGGCGCTACCTTTAGATGGTTATCTGAGATTACATGGCATTTTACCATGATATCTCTCTATGAGGCGCTACTTTACATGGTTATCTGAGATTACATGGCATTTTACCTTTACATGGCTATCTGAGACTACATGACATCTTACCTAGGGGTGTGTTGAGTGCCTCCTAGGCCCATGATATTCCCCCTCATTGGACGGGACGTTGTTAGGTTTTGACAAAATAGAAGAATAACTAAGCCAGAAACATAAACCATTGAAGTTTGAAGTGACGATATTATTGAATACTAAACTTGGCTTTCATAGCTTCATAAATAACCATAAATAGAAACTAACCACATGTGTTGGAAATAAATCTTAGAAAATATTTAAACCATAAACCATTGAAGTTTGTAGTGAAGATATTATTGAATACTGAACTTGGCTTTCGTAGTTTTATAAATAACCATAAATAGAAACTAACCACATGTGTTGTAAATAAATCTTAGAAAATATTTAAACTAGATATCTAAAAATACTCAAACTATTTTGACCTAATCAAATTCTTTTAACAATCCGTCCCTTGAACTTATTCTTCTTTGTCAACAATTACTTCAAGTTAGAAAAACTATGCATACCAAGTTCTTCATGCAACATCCGAAATGCTTCTAATTTTAGAGGCTTTGTCAACAAATCGGCAAGTTGATTTCGGGTACCATAATATAATAAATTAACAAATTCCTTCTTTTGTAAGATCTCTAAGAAAGTGAAATCTTACTCTTATGTGTTTGGAACGTCCATGTAGAATTGGATTTTTGGAAAGCTTAATAGTTGAAGTATTATCACACATTAGTTTTGTTTCTTCTCTTTGAGAGTGATCAATCTCTTTGAGTATCCTCCTCATCCAAACAGCTTGACATGCATAGGCACTAGCAGCAACAAACTCAACTTTTGTGGTTGATAAGGTGACTATAGGCTGCTTACGAGAAGACCAAGCTATTGCTCATCCACTCATCATAAACACATAGTCTGAAGTACTCTTACTATCTTCAGACTATGTCTCCGGCATAGTCACTATCAGTAAATTCATTTAAATCACTAACTCCTCCCTTTCTATAAAATACACCATAATCTACCATACCTTTCAAGTGCCTTAAAACCCTTTCAGCTACTCCAAAATGTTGTTGTGTTGGTCATGCCATAAAGCGACTAATCAAATTTACAACAAACATGAGATCAGGACGAGTAGCTATGAGAAACATCAGACTTCCCGCTATTTGTTTATACAAAGTTACATCTACTGTTGTACCATTTTCATCTTTGCCAATTTTCTGTCTTGGAACAATGGGATTACAAACAGAATTGTAATTCTCTATGTCAAATCGATTTAAAATTTCAGCAGCATACTTTATTTGACATATTAAAATACCATCTATTTTTTGTATTACCTCTATTCCAAAGTTAGTCATATCAAACTCTTTCTTCATGGAACGTTTAAACTCCTCCAATAATTATTTATCGTCTCCAATAAATAAAAGATCATCAACATAAATGCTTACAATAAGAATTTTACCTCCCTTCCTCTTGATGAAGAGTGTCTGCTCACTGTAACTTCTCCCTTCCTCCATGATTTCCCCTTCTTCATTTTCAGTAACTGTAACGACCCGGAAAAGAAAGAAAAATATATATATATATACATATAATAAAAAGTAAATAAAAAATAAAATAAATTAAAAAAAAAATTTAAAAACTCAGTCGCCGGAAAACCCGCGAGTTTTCCTGCAACCGCTAAGTTTTGCGGAACCCACGTGAAACGACGGCCACAGCATGCCCAGCCCGCAGCCCACGACACCCAGCATCTTCAGAACACCTGCAAAGGGAGAAGAGAGAAAAATTTTGAGAGAGAGAGAGAGATTTCAGACAAACGTCGGCGAGTGTCCAGTTTCTCCGACGAGCCCTCAAACCACCCTCAAACCGACACCAAACGACCTGTTACCACCATAAGAAGGATCCCTAACGAAAGCACAATGACTCAGGGTGCGTTTTGTGTTATTTCGTAAGCGTCGTCGTTGGTAACCGAGGTCAAAAAATTAGGTTTCTTAATCGATTCTTAGATCTGTGGCTTTTAGGAGCTTTTAGGCCGCAAAACTCCCAAAAAAGAAAGAAGGACAACGAACAAAGAGGAAAAGGGAAGGAAGAGGACCAAAATCGGCAACGAAAAACACCGCGGGAAGGAGAGAGAAAGCTCGCTGGAAAATCGACCGAAGTCGGGTAAGGAAGACGAGATCCACGAATCCGGGTCAACCCGAACCTAGAACTCGAGAGAGCTAGCCCGTTCCTCCCTTGGCCTCTGCCTTCGGCCCAGCCCAACAACAACGGCCCAAACCTCAAGCCGGCCCAGAAGCTACGGTTCAGTTGAACCAACCCAGACTAGACCCACGGTCCACTTGAGCCGGTCTGCAAACTAAACACTTGCGGCCCAGCCCAGTAAGCCGAGGCCCAACGATTAGTCTTGGCCCAGTAGCCTTCCACAGCCCGCGACCCGAACCACGACCCGAACCAGACTGCGACCCGCGCTTTGACCCGACACTACCGCCGGACGTGGCTCTCTCTACTGCTGCCATGTGTCACACAGCGGCGTAGGCAGTCCCTCAGCTCGGCTCTGCTCGGCGCAAATGGCTCGGGCTCCCTCCGGTGAAGCTCCGGCGGCTCCAATGGCTGTTCGGCTCGGCTCACCTGCTTTTAGCCCGATTTCCATTGTTCCGACCCTCTCGAATCTATTTTCGGCCCCGATTAAGGTATCCGAGGCCGTTTCAGAGCCGTATTTCACATTTATTAAATTATAGGTAAATTAATTGTGAAATACTAACGGAAAGTGGTGGACGGTGTGATAGGAAACAAACCCCGGGGATGTAGGAAGCAGCTCTCACGGAACGGTAGCTTACATTTAGCTATTTAGGGAGTACTTCGGCCAAGGCCAACCAAGTAAGTGGTCTTACTATAGGATAGGCTAAAAATTGTATAAGTTATGATGATGTATGAACTATGTCGTACGATGCGGCGTATGAGTTATGATGATGTGTGGGTTACGATACTTGATAATGTGCGCAGTATATATATATTTTGATAAATGACGTACTTGATATGTTTGACGCACTTTGTGGCAATATGATGAGTATGATGATTGCGTGATGTTTACCTTAATATGATGATGTTTTCCATATTGAGCATGCTATATGATGATGAGTGCCATATTGCATCATGTCGTTAGATCGACATAGGACACAACCCTAAGAGCGTGAAATGATATTAATATAAATATCCACGAGTATGTGTTACCTAGAGTAACAAAGAGATGAGACTAAAGGGTTGTGTCAGAAGAGACATTATGATGGATTTAGAGGGACCTCATGCATATTATATGTTCATAAGCATAGGGTTACTTTCCCTAGAGATGAGTGCGGACGCGCACCATATGATGAGCGCGAATGCGCACAGGTGCGAATGCACACAGATGAGGGTGTTCATGAGGCGCATGACATTATGGGGTTCCGCTGACCTCCGGACGTTGCTACAGATTAGCTTAACCAGAGGGTCCAGGGGGTGTGCGAGCGCCCTGGGGATTCACACTCGCACGTGTGAGTCGTGTGTAGGGAAGTACTACACATCCAATTTTTCTGAGACTGGAGGCCACCCCTAAGATGATTAGAGATAGGTCCCTAAATCATGATTGCATGTGCTTGCATTTGCATGGCCCCCTATAGTGGGGCCATTTACTGAGTATTCTTTGAAATACTCAGGCTATGTGCCAATCATTTTTCAGGTAAAGGCAATGCGCACTTGTACGGAGGACGGTGGCATCGCGAGCAGAGACTGTGGCACGTGCATAGGGTAGACTCATATTTAAATTTCTAGTCTTAAGTTAGAATAGGTTGTTTTGCATTTCATTGTTTTAAATTATTTTGTATTTGTTTTTGTTTTCTCTAAATTTCAGTATTTCATATTTAAACCCGTAAGACCATGGTTGTGTTTTCCAGAGAAGAAGTTATTTTAAACGTTTTTTATGAAGTTTACGTTATCAATTATGTTCATGTAAAAGTTATATTTCCGTATTATAGATGAGCATGAGACGTTAGTAGCGACTCTAAGTATGTGGAAATTTAGGGTCGTTACAGTTGATATCAGACCTCTAGGTTTTAGATTCGGTAGACTAGCCTACAATGTAGGCTTGGCACGTTCCATGGTCCCAACGTCGATGCCCCATCACCGTCAGGTACGCCTTGCACAAGATAAGAAAAGAGAAACGTTTTCAAACTCGCATGCATTTTTATGTTAATGTTACTGAAATTGTTGTTATATTTCACGTATTTATTTAAGAGCATGATGTGATGTGTTGCATGCTGAGTGATTTTGTTTGCAATATGATGTGAACTTAGTAGATGTGATGCATAGCATAATTTCATAGGTAATGAGCCTTAGACGTAAGAGATGTTATCTTGGTTTCTAGAACCATGTTGCCTAGACCATGCAAAAGAGTAAGACGAGGAAGGAGACGACCTCCTATTAGAGATAGAGGACGAGGTGAGGCTGAAGAGAGCCCACCTCCAAAGGGATCAGAGACAGGGTTTGAATTAGAACCCTTATTGTATGTATGGTCGACAAGCAGCCCTGAGAGGGTAGACGTAGTAACTAAGGATAGAGTAAAGAATGACCAAGCAATAGTAGCCGACCAAGCTCTAAGCGTAGTCTTGATAGTAGTAAAGATGACCGACTTCAACTTAGTACTAGGTATGGATTGACAAGCTGCAAACCATGCTATTATAGAATGTCGCAAAAAAAAAAAAAGTGATTATTCTCACCATCGGTGGGACCTAGCTTTAAATTTAAAGGCACAAATACCGAGACAACCCCAAAGGTAGTCTCGATGATGAAAGCAAAGAGATTAGTCCAACAATGCAGTTGGACTATATTAGCATGTGCCGTAGACGTAAGAGAAAAAGAAAAGACCCTAGAAAACGTGTCCACCGTAAATGAGTTCCCAAATGTGTATCCGGATGACCTACCTGGAATACCCCCTTCTCGAGCGGTCGACTTAATCATCGAACTCGAGCCGAGAACTGGGCCTATTTCTAAAGCACCCTATTGCATGGCACTAGCAGAGTTGAAAGAACTCGAGGCGCAATAACAAGACTAACGAGATAAAGGGTTCATTCGACCTAGCATATTTCTCTAGGGTGCGCCAGTGTTGTTTGTTCAGAAGAAAGATGTATCGATGCGTTTGTGCATCGATTACAGAGAGTTAAATAGGAGAACCATAAAGAACAAATACCCTCTGCCTAGAATAGAAGACTTACTCGATCAACTAAGAGAAGCGACGATATTTTCTAAGATAGACCTGCGGTCAGGTTATCATTAAATAAAGAGTAAAGAAAAAGACGAACCAAATACAGCATTTAGGACAAGGTATGATCGCTATAGGTTCGTGGTATGTCATTTAGCCTCACCAATGCTCCAGCTGTGTTAACGGAGTTAATGAACCAAGTGTTCAAGGATTGTCTAGACACTTTTGTGATTGTGCTCATTGATGACATCCTAGTGTACTCGAAAACAGACTTGGAACACCAGGAACACCTCTGAAAAGTCCTAGCCACCCTAAGAGAGAACAAGTTGTATGCCAAGTTCTCAAAGTGTGAATTTTGGTTACGATAAGTCTCTTTCCTAGGATATGTGGCGACAAAGGACGGAGTATCTATAGATCCTACTAAGGTCAAAGCAGTCACGAAGTAGGAACGCCTAACTTCGGTAACATCAATACAGAGTTTCTTGGGACTAGTAAGATACTATCGAAGGTTCGTGTAGGACTTCGCTAGAATAGCCTCGCCTTGACACAGCTAACGAGAAAAGGGTTACCATGTATATGAAATGATGCTTGTGAGGCAAGCTTCCAAAACCTAAAAGAGAGATTGGTAACCGTCCCGGTACTCACGGTACCCGAGATCTCAAAAGAGGTCGTAATCTATAGTGATGCCTTCAAAGAATGGACTAGGATGTGTGTTAATGCAACACGTTAAAGTTGTTGCATACGCGTCCTGTCAACTAAAAGAATACGAAGATAATTACCCTACCCATGACCTGGAGTTGGCCACTGTAGTGTTCACGCTGAAAATTTGGTGACACTACCTATATGGAGAGAAAATTCAAAGTTTAACCGACCACAAGATTTTAAATATTTCTTCACCTAAAAGAGTTAAATTTGAGACAGAGAAGGTGGTTAGAATTGGTGAAGGACTACGATGTAGATATCCAGTACCACCCTGGAAAAGCAAATGTGGTCGCAGACGCTTTGAGTAGAAAGGCAGCCCACTCTTCGGCCCTCATTACGAGGGAAGTAAGGGTACAAAGAAAATTCAAGGGAGCCAACATAGTTGTAGCGACCGAGAGAGTCATGGCACAACTGGCCCGACTTATAGTGCAACCTACACTTAGGCAAAGAATGGTTACCTCCCAACAAGAGGATCCAAACCTACCGAAAGTCTTAAGCCAGCAAGCTGAGAGTCTAGTAATGGATTCTCAAAGACCTTAGATGAAGGGCTATTGTATCAGGGATGCCTATATGTCTCGACAATAGAGGAGCTAAGGAAAGAAATACTAACGAAGCTCACAACTCGCCATTTGCCATGCACCCAGGAGATACAGTGATGAATTTAAAACAACACTTTTGGTGGAAGAGCATGAAGAGGGACATGACCGAGTTTGTGAGCAAGTGCTTAGTTTGTCAACAATTGAAAGCTCCTAGATTAAAGGCGGCGGGGTTGTTGCAGCCCCTAAGCACACTAGAGTGGAAGTGGGAAAACATAGCAATGGACTACATAGTAGGATTACCCAAAACGCTTAAAGGCTATACAATGATAGGGTAGTTGTCGATGGGTTGATCAAGTCGGCACACTTCCTACCTGGGAAAACAACATATACAGTTGACAATTGGGCACAACTGTATGTGAAAGATATAGTAAGATTACATGGAGTCCCAATTTATAGTGTCAGGTCGGGACCCATGCTTTACATCAACGTTCTAGCTCGGACTTCAAAAAGCGCTAGGTACCCGCCTCGACTTTAGTACCGCTTTCCACCCCGAGCATTTAAACCAACTTCTACAGGACATGTTACGCGCTTGCGTACTAGATTTTAAGGAAAGTTGGGATTCCAAACTCCACCTCATGGAATTCTCGTATAATAACAATTTCCAAGCAACTATTGAAATGACACCGTTTGAGGCCCGATACGAAAAACGGTGTAGGTTCCCACTATGCTGGGACGAAGTAGGCGAGAGAGAGTTAGTAGGACCCGATTTGGTTCGACTCACCAATGAGGCTGTCCAGAAAATTCGAGCAAGGATGCGTATCGCTCAAAGTAGACAGAAAAATCTACGCCGATGTAATGCGTAGAAGCCTGGAGTTTGAGATAAGGGACCCAGTATTTCTCAAGGTTGCACCTATGAAAGGTGTCTTGAGATTCAGACATAAGGGCAAGTTAAGTCCTAAATTCATTGGACCATTCGAGATCCTAGAGCGAGTTGGTCCAATAGCGTATAAGTTAGCCCTACCTCCAGCCCACTTAGGAGTGCACGATGTATTTCACGTGTTGAGGCTGAGGAAGTACATTACGAAACCTATCCACGAAATAGACTACGGACCACTCCAACTTAATGAAGATCTGAGCTACGAGGAAAAACTAGTAAAAATCTTAGCTAGAGAAGTAAAAACCTTACGCAACAGGAATATTGCGTTCGTTAAGGTACTGGGGCGGAATCACCACAGCGAGGAAGCCATGTGGGAGAGTGATGACGAAATAAGAGAAAAATACCCCGAGCTAGTACAAGAGTTTGAGACATTTGAGGACGAAAGTTCTTTTTAGGGGTAGATAATGTAACGACCCGGGAAAGAAAGAAAAAAAAATATATATATATACATATAATAAAAAGTAAATAAAAAAAAATTTAAAAAAAAATTAAAAAACTCAGTCACCGGAAAACCCGCGAGTTTTCCTGAGTCCGCTGAGTTTCGCAGAACCCACGTGAAACGACGGCCACAGCACGCCCAGCCCACAGCCCACGACACCCAGCATCTTCAGAACACCTGCAAAGGGAGAAGAGAGAAAAATTTTGAGAGAGAGAGAGAGAGATTTCGGACAAACGTCGGCGAGTGTCCAGTTTCTCCGACGAGCCCTCAAACCACCCTCAAACCGACACCAAACGACCTGTTACCACCATAAGAAGGATCCCTAACGAAAGCACAATGACTCAGGGTGCGTTTTGTGTTATTTCGTAAGCGTCGTCGTTGGTAACCGAGGTCAAAAAATTAGGTTTCTTAATCGATTCTTAGATCTGTGGCTTTTAGGAGCTTTTAGGCCGCAAAACTCCCAGAAAAGAAAGAAGGACGACGAACAAAGAGGAAAAGGAAAGGAAGAGGACCGAAATCGGCAACGAAAACGCCGCGGGAAGGAGAGAGAAAGCTCGATGGAAAATCGACCGAAGTCGGGTAAGGAAGACGAGATCCACGGATCCGGGTCAACCCGAACCCAGAACTCGGGAGAGCCAGTCCGTTCCTCCATTGGCCTCTGCCTTCGACTCCGCCCAACTACAGCGGCCCAAACCTCAAACTGGCCCAGAAGCTACGGTTCAGTTGAACCAACCCAGACTAGACCCACGGTCCACTTGAGCCGGCCTGCAAACCAAACACTTGCAGCCCAACCTAGTAAGCCGAGGCCCAACGATTAGTCTTGGCCCAGTAGCCTTCCACAGCCCGCGACCCGAACCACGACCCGAACCGGACTGCGACCCGCGCTTTGACCCGACACTACTGCTCGATGTGGCTCTCTCTACTGCTACCACGTGTCACACAGCGGCGCAGGCAGTCCCTCGGCTGGGCGCAAACGGCTCTGGCTCCCTCCGGTGACGCTCCGGCGGCTCCTCCGTTGGCTCCAGTGGCTGTTCAGCTCAGCTCACTTGTTTTCAGCCCGGTTTCCACTGTTCCGACCCTCCCGAATCTGTTTTTGGCCTCGATTAAGGTATCCGAGGCCGTTTCAAAGCCGTATTTCACATTTATTAAATTATAGGTAAATTAATTGTGAAATACTAACGAAAAGTGGTGGACGGTGTGATAGGAAACAAACTTCGGGGACGTAGGAAGCAACTCTCATGGAACGGGAGCTTACGTTTAGCTATTTAGGGAGTACTTCGGCCAAGGCCAACCAAGTAAGTGGTCTTACTATAGGATAGGCTAAAAATTGTATAAGTTATGATGATGTATGAACTATGTCGTACGATGCGGCGTATGAGTTATGATGATTTATGAGTTATGATGATGTGTGGGTTACGATACTTGATGATGTGCACAGTATATATATATTTTGATGAATGACGTACTTGATATGTTTGATGCACTTTGTGGCAATATGATGAGTATGATGATTGCGTGATGTTTACTTAATATGATGATGTTTTCCATATTGAGCATGCTATATGATGATGAGTGCCATATTGCATCATGTCGTTAGATCGACATAGGACACAACCCTAAGAGCGTGAAAATGATATTAATATAAATATCCACGAGTATGTGTTA
>NW_019268558.1:1258827-1281235 GCF_002738365.1 Cucurbita moschata | reverse complement strand
GACAAACGTCGGCGAGTGTCCAGTTTCTCCGACGAGCCCTCAAACCACCCTCAAACCGACACCAAACGACCTGTTACCACCATAAGAAGGATCCCTAACGAAAGCACAATGACTCAGGGTGCGTTTTGTGTTATTTCGTAAGCGTCGTCGTTGGTAACCGAGGTCAAAAAATTAGGTTTCTTAATCGATTCTTAGATCTGTGGCTTTTAGGAGCTTTTAGGCCGCAAAACTCCCAGAAAAGAAAGAAGGACGACGAACAAAGAGGAAAAGGAAAGGAAGAGGACCGAAATCGGCAACGAAAACGCCGCGGGAAGGAGAGAGAAAGCTCGATGGAAAATCGACCGAAGTCGGGTAAGGAAGACGAGATCCACGGATCCGGGTCAACCCGAACCCAGAACTCGGGAGAGCCAGTCCGTTCCTCCATTGGCCTCTGCCTTCGACTCCGCCCAACTACAGCGGCCCAAACCTCAAACTGGCCCAGAAGCTACGGTTCAGTTGAACCAACCCAGACTAGACCCACGGTCCACTTGAGCCGGCCTGCAAACCAAACACTTGCAGCCCAACCTAGTAAGCCGAGGCCCAACGATTAGTCTTGGCCCAGTAGCCTTCCACAGCCCGCGACCCGAACCACGACCCGAACCGGACTGCGACCCGCGCTTTGACCCGACACTACTGCTCGATGTGGCTCTCTCTACTGCTACCACGTGTCACACAGCGGCGCAGGCAGTCCCTCGGCTGGGCGCAAACGGCTCTGGCTCCCTCCGGTGACGCTCCGGCGGCTCCTCCGTTGGCTCCAGTGGCTGTTCAGCTCAGCTCACTTGTTTTCAGCCCGGTTTCCACTGTTCCGACCCTCCCGAATCTGTTTTTGGCCTCGATTAAGGTATCCGAGGCCGTTTCAAAGCCGTATTTCACATTTATTAAATTATAGGTAAATTAATTGTGAAATACTAACGAAAAGTGGTGGACGGTGTGATAGGAAACAAACTTCGGGGACGTAGGAAGCAACTCTCATGGAACGGGAGCTTACGTTTAGCTATTTAGGGAGTACTTCGGCCAAGGCCAACCAAGTAAGTGGTCTTACTATAGGATAGGCTAAAAATTGTATAAGTTATGATGATGTATGAACTATGTCGTACGATGCGGCGTATGAGTTATGATGATTTATGAGTTATGATGATGTGTGGGTTACGATACTTGATGATGTGCACAGTATATATATATTTTGATGAATGACGTACTTGATATGTTTGATGCACTTTGTGGCAATATGATGAGTATGATGATTGCGTGATGTTTACTTAATATGATGATGTTTTCCATATTGAGCATGCTATATGATGATGAGTGCCATATTGCATCATGTCGTTAGATCGACATAGGACACAACCCTAAGAGCGTGAAAATGATATTAATATAAATATCCACGAGTATGTGTTACCTAGAGTAACAAAGAGATGCGACTAAAGGGTTGTGTTTGAAGAGACATTATGATGGATTTAGAGGGACCTCATGCATATTGTATGTTCATAAGCATAGGGCTACTTCCTCTAGAGATGATGAGTGCGGACGCGCACCATATGATGAGCGCGAATGCACACAGATGAGGGTGTTCATGAGGCGCATGACACTATGGGGTTCCGCTGACCTCCGGACGTTGCTACAGATTAGCTTGACCAGAGGGTCCAAGGGGTGTGCGAGCACCCTGGGGATTCACACTCGCACGTGTGAGTCGTGTGTAGGGAAGTACTACACATTCAATTTTTTCGAGACTGGAGACCACCCCTAAGATGATTAGAGATAGGTCCCTAAATCATGATTGCATGTGTTTGCATTTGCATGGCCCCCTATAGTGGGGCCATTTACTGAGTATTCTTTGAAATACTCAGGCTGTGTGCCACATCATGTTTCAGGTAAAGGCAAGGCGCACTTGTACGGAGGATGGTGGCATCGCGAGCAGAGACTGTGGCACGTGCATAGGGTAGACTCATATTTAAATTTCTAGTCTTAAGTTAGAATAGGTTGTGTTGCATTTCATTGTTCTAAATTATTTTGTATTTGTTTTGTTTTCTCTAAATTTCAGTATTTCATATTTAAACACGTAAGACCATGATTGTGTTTTCCAGAGAAGAAGTTGTTTTAAACGTTTTTTTTATGAAGTTTACGTTATCAATTATGTTCATGTAAAAATTATATTTCCGTATTATAGATGAGCATGAGAGGTTAGTAGCGATTCTAAGTATGTGAAAATTTAGGGTCGTTACAGTAACTGTTTCAATTTTTTCAGCAACTGGTTCAGTCGTTTCCTCTGTGATTTCTCCTCCTTCGGCTGTGTTGTTATCAATTTCAATATTTCCTCCCTAGTCCAGTTTTGTTTCACCTTCAAAAAATTTCCAATCTCATTCATGATCTTCCTCGAAAGCTACATTACGACTTACTCCAAATAAAACACATGTTACACTTTTATCTTCAAGTTTGCTTCTCTTGGCATCTGGAATATGGACATTCCATTTTGCTGTGGGGTATAAGTTGTAGTCAGTTGTCTCTTCACTTGATGTTGTTTGCAAAAATCGTTGAATTCTGCAAAGTTGAATTCTCCTCCTCTATTTATCCTTCAACATTTTATTGGCATTCCAATTTTCTTTTCCACCATTGTTTTGAAACATTTAAGATGATAAAATGTTTCTGATTTTTCTACAAGAAAATAACTCCATGTCTTTCTTGAAAAATCATCTATAAAGCACAACAAGTACTTTTTCTGGCCACTTGAAGTTGGTGAAATTGGACCATATAGATCTGCATGAACAAGATCCAATTTTTTCGTTGCTCTCCATTTACTCATTTTTGAAAATGGAGTTCGATGTTGCTTGTCTTTTATACATGCCACACAGGTGGTGTTTGGAGCTACAATTTGCGGCAGGCCTTTCACCATGTTTTTGTGTTTCAAGGTGCATAAGCCTTTGTAGCCGAGATGACCATAACGATGGTGCCAAAGTGTTGACTAATCCGTATTTGAAACTTGGAGGCATCTTCCTTCATTTATTGTGGTAGATGGTTCAGTACGCAAAATAAACAGTCTATTTGCGCTCATAATTGACTCTGCTATTTTTCCTTTTTGTGAATGATAAATGCTACATACACCATCTTTAAACAACACTGCTACTCCCTTTTCTTGTAGTTGTCCAACGTTCAAGAGATTATTTTTGAGTTGAGGTACCCAATACACATTACTAATAGTGCAACAAACCCCATGGAAAGTTAATTTCACTACACCCTTTCCCATAACTTTCATACTTGTATTATTTCCAAGTTTGAAAATGTGGAAAAATGTCTTGTTTAAACTTGAAAACATACCTTCACTTGCACACATGGTTTGAGCAATCAGAATCTAAGAACCAAGCATCACTCCTTTTTGTTTCATGTCTTTCCATATGAGCCATTAACAACATTTCATCCTCTTCTTCAGCTCTGCATAATTCAATTCCTTATTCATCTTTGGACATTCATATTGAAAATGACCCAAGTCATGACACCTATAATATTCAACAGTTGCTTTGTTGAAAGTTGATCTTCCTCTTCTGCGTCCTCTGCCCCTGTAAGTTCCTCTTCCTCTATTACTTATTTCCATTCGTCCTTCGACTTTTAGAATTTACTCCTCTCCATTAATGTTGGATCTTCGAAATTTTTGTTCATGCACCATTAATGAACTTTGTAATTCATCAATGGACATGTTATCGGTATCTTTGGATTCCTCAATAGATACTACAACATAAGTAAATTTTTCAGTTAGGGTACGCAAAATTTTTTCTACAATGGCATATCTTCTCCATTGCTTCTCATCTTGTTGGAGATTATCATCACTCTTGCAAAATGATCTGTGATACTTTCATTCTTCTTCATCTCTAGGATTTCAAATTCTCCTCTTAATGTATTGAGAAGAGATTTCTTCACTTTTTGGTTTCCACCAAATTATCGCTTGATTGAGTCCCAAACAATCTTGGCTATGTGATGATCCAAGATTTGTTCAAAGACAGTACGATCAATTGCCTGGAAGAGGTAATGCTTTACTTGGTGATCTTTGAGTCTAGCATCATCAAGGTGACCCTTTTGTGCCTCAGTCAGAATTGTTCTTTCCTGTGGTTCTGAGAAACCAATCTCCACCACACTCCATAAACCCTTTCCTCTGAGCAAATTTTCTATCAGCTCACTCCAACAATCATAGTGACCATCGAAGTGAGGGACCTTCGCTAAAGTTTTGTCTTCACTCATACTCTCTCTATTTGATCACTCAAACATTGCAGCTCTAATACCAATGGTTAGGTTTTGACAGAACAGAGAAATAACTAAGCCAGAAACATAAACAATTGAAGTACCAATGGTTAGGTTTTGACAGAACAGAGGAATAACTAAGCCAGAAACATAAACAATTGAAGTACCAATGGTTAGGTTTTGACAGAACAGAGGAATAACTAAGCCAGAAACATAAACAATTGAAGTTTGGAGGGATAATATCATTGAATACTGAACTTAGCTTTTGTAACTTTACAAATAACCATAAATAGAAATTAACCACAACTCTTGGAAACAAATATGGTAAACAAATCTTCCAAAATATTTAAACTAAATATCTAAAAATACTCTAACTATTTTGACCTAATCAAATTATTCTGACAGTCGTGACCCAAGCCGTTCCCATGTAGCTAATGGGTTGTACGATGTGGGGACACATTTTCCATGCGAAATGGATAGGAGCAGTGATAACTGATCAGAAACCTCTAGTTCTCCCACGAAGCTATAGATTATGTTCACACAACTAGCAGACTAAGAACACTTCTAAGGTACTTCACTTGCCTTGGTGATCTGTTAGACTCCTAGGGAAGGCATAGATCTAAACTCAAGTGACTTGTCATTCTAACCATGAATCCCGAGGCTTATCATTATAACGATTCCTAAACATTATCATAGTGTGCAAACATCAAGAACTAGATATATCAAACATACTCAACGGGGCCATAACATCCATCATCATCCGGAACGCAGAGTTCACAATTTTCTCATCCTCCTTTCAACGTGCATAAGCAGATACATACTAAGTGGAAGCATAAACCATGGTTAACTTTTCATAGTACATACAATATGCCACCTAAGCTCATAACATGGAAAAATCTAGTCAACTAAGGTAATTATTCTAGCATGCATGCATACCAGAGCGATTTCTGCAAGTATTTCTTCCTAAGTTTTGTGTGGTGACTTACATGGTTGATGCGTGCCCTTTCACTAGCGTTTCTATGCAAGTAAGGTGTCCAAAACTATTGATTTTCCTAAATTAAGTCTCTATTCACATAAAAACATTGTTAGAATTGGAATCGAGACGAAAATCGGGCAAACATAAGTCAAACAGGTTAAAAAGAGCCTTACATGCGTTGGCCACGCGCCCTCATGCGTAAGGAAAACTCCTACTCGCAAGCGGCACGCGCGAGTACCATAAGCGGGCGGAGGTTCTGCAATCACGGGTCAGGCACTCTGGCTTGGTTTGATTCGGGTCCATGGTTCAATTCACTTGGGTGGCCCGCGGGTTGGTTTAGGCCGACAGGTTGTGTGTCGAGTTGGATCTACTCGCGGATCTGGAACCAGTTAGGGTACGCAGGGGACACGTGTCTCCATTTTGCTGGGGCCGCATTGCTCCAATCGTCATCCGACGCGTAGCTCCAATCAATGCCTGACGCATGTTGCCGCCTTGCCAAGTTGGACTTCACCGGTCACCGGTAGACACTAACCCAACCTTTATAATATGGATTGAGTTGATCCAAGTTGTTAGGTTGTCCGATTGAATGTACACCCTTACATAAATGTTTCAAGTTTTAAAAAAGAATAAAGACCGAGTTGGACATGCTTCAATTGAAATCATAATAACCTATTTGTAGTATCTATTTACCTCCCGCTTCCATATTTATTTTAAGATAAGAATGGAAAGAAGATTTCTTTTTTCTATCTAGGAACTAAATATCATATTTCTTTTAAGATGTGAATCAAAAGAGGATTTCTTTTTCTATCTAGGAATTAAATTTAAAAAGATTAATCTAAGTAAGCACGATTCTCTTGGGCCTACCTGTCTCTCAGCTGTTATCATCTGTATTTTATTTAATTTTGAGATATTTGATCGATTTTGCCTAATTAACATCATCCTTAAAATTACTTTCATCTGGAGTTGGCTTAGATCGAACATTTTGATCTTATGTTTTAAATTTTCTTAGTATTATTATTTATTATCGGTTAAGATTGAGAAGCTCTGATACTATGTTAAGAATGAAAAACATAAGTGAAATTGAAATCGGATTTTCATATTCGATTTGAATAGAATAAAAATAACCCACTAAATCCTAAAAATTACTAGAAAATATTTTACTAACCAAATTCAAAAAATAATATAAAATATATCAAATATACTCGGCACTAATTACAGCTATATATTGGAATGTTAGCTCCTCAAACTAAATTAAAAAATTGTTCACTAAATTCAACCAACAAAAGCTTGAAGGTGAAGCCACAAAAATGGCTAAACCAAACCATGAAAATACTCTAACCTAGCAACAAATTTAAATACTCAAAATCTCAAAATAAAATAAAAAAGGCATATACAAAATTGTATAAGAATAAATTCCCTACAAATTAAAAAAGAACTCATAACTAGTCATCAATATTTAAAATAAAATAAAATAAAATATAAAAAATGCTAAATTATGTACCACTCTCATCCAAATTTTATGTTTTGTTTGATGAAATTGACAAATCAAGCTAAATCAAAAGGTCAAAAAAAATGAACTTTTCCCAAAAAGGTAAGTTTCATAAACATACATGTTTCCATACGGATAAGAGCACAAAGGCAGGTGCTTTTCCATACCATTTTTTTTTTTTTTTAAGAATATCACGTTACATCTAGATTAAATAGAATTTGAGCGTTAAAGGATGAGTAAAATTTAATTTGGCATCAAATTGTCTTGTCTCCTATATGTCACAATCATACTTTTTTAAGATTCTGCAGAAAGATTGTGTTACATTCACTCCCATTGACAAGCAAGTCAACCAATCCAAATTTGTATCACAATTGTTACGAGCTATGTATACTCAAAGGGCCAGAGAGAGGTTTTTATTTTAAGTAATTTGCTATCAAGCAAACAAGGGACAACTTGATACACATCATCCTCACTCTATTATTTTATACTCTATTATTTTATAGCCTTTCAAATCACTTCCCTAATCTCTACTCTTTTTTCTTCTCTATATAATTAAAATGGTCTCTCTCATGGATGGTGCCCATACCCTGAAATTCTTTGTTTTAATAAACCCCTGTTGCCCCATAACTCCCACAAACACCCACATTTTCTTCTTCTATCTTCCCCATTTCTCCTCTCCAAATCTCTTCTTCTTTATATATACTCATACTAAAATCCTTTTCTTCTTCAATGGGAAACGGACGTGAAGTTTTGGTGGCAATATGGTTGCTAATGCTGCTTCTCTGCGTGGGCTTCACCCATGGCTCAAGATTCAACCACCTCTTCAATCAAAAGCCTCTCAAATTTAGAAGCAATTCCCCAAGCCTTGTCAATGGCTTCCTCCCAAAGGCCTTCCCAGTTCCTCCGTCTGGCCCTTCCATGAAACACAATGGCATTATCCCCTTCCACTACTATCCTTGCTCCCCTTAGACACCAACCTTTTTTATATTTCTTTTTTGGAGAAGAAAATGTTAATGATAGTAATGGAGAAGGAATGAATTTTGTCTAATAGATTTTTATTTATGAGTTTTTTTTTTTTTTTTTTGGTTATGGATAGTTATAATGGATTGTGACGTCCCACCTTGGTTGGGAAGGAGAATAAAACACCTTGTAGAAAGTGTGGAAACTTTCTCCCAACAGACGAGTTTTAAAGCTTTGAGGGGAAACTCGAAAGAAAAAGTCCAAAGAAGGGTGGACTTGGGCCGTTACAGTTGGTATCAGAGCTAGTCTCCGAACGATGTGTCAACCTTCTCGCTGTTCTCCGAAAGGGAGTAGACACAAAGCAGTGTGTCAGTACGGACGCTGGGCCCTGAAGAGGGTGGACTGTGATGTCCACATTGGTTGAAAAGAAGAATAAAACACCTCTAACAATGTGGAAACTTTCTTTTAAAGCCTTGAGAGAAAGTTGACTTGTACCGTCTCATGGATAATGTGAATCAATGTCTCTATCTCTTTTGTTATCTTTAATTTTTGTTATGTTTAATTTTTGGTGGTATGATATGATATTTTGATTTTCTCAATGGTAACCTAACTGATATTTACGTGAAATCTTTGTAATGTCAGAGAAAAGAGTGGTTTGGAGGACATATTTAGTACCACTTACTTCCCTACATAGATAGCACTGACACAGATATGCTTTTTTTTCATTTTACCCTATTTATTACGAGAAATTTATCAATTTTAAGAGAAAAAAATTATAAATTGTATATATATATTCATAAATTAAGAATAAAAAGGGCTGAAGAATTATGGAATGAATGTGCATGAACATGATTGAGAGTGAAAGAAGATTGAATGCGTGTAAAAACAAAATTACCCTTTCAACAGTTGAAGGTGACAAGAACGACAAGACATATTACATATCAATAAATAATGATTTATTTTGTGTTGGGTGACGTATGATGTCAATATATTGTTTTGTCTTTGATTTGATCCTGAATTTGTGTTTCCATTTTTGTTTCACCCCTGTTGGGCTATATTATAAATAGCTCATTAAATGCCTTTTTACTTTACCCCATTTTCAACCATTTCTTGTCTTGAAAGTTACATTTCAAAAGTACCATTTGAGTTAAATATATGACGGGTCACTAGAGATCGAGATACAACCAAAATACAAACAAAAACTATCACCTAACTAAAACAAAAACTAGACGAGAGACGGGAGACGGGAGACTAAGAAGGGGTACTATTAGGTCTGAGTTTATATCCTTAATAGAACCAATATCGTACTAAAAGAAATAGAAAATGGTCTCAGCTTTGGTGATAACATTTATGACTACTAATAGGCATGATAAGCTATCTCAAATTCTCTTGAATGTCGTGGTAGTAAACTAGGAAATTAATGACATCTTGATGGTTATAACGTAGGTTCTTGTTTTCTGGACTTTCAAGACTAGTTCACGAGGCTAATCATAATCTATGGGCACTAAAGTATTGTTCTTTGACCATAACTCTTGATCCATGAGTGCTCGATTCACTGAAAATGTCTTGACCATAACTCTTGATCCATGAGTGAAACTATTCTAGCTTTGTTGTCCTAATCTTATAATAGTTTTTTTTTATACTTGTATAGAGATTTAAATTTATAAATCACCTAACTCTTAGTATAGCATGACAGAAATCTTCTATGGCGAAAATCTTCCCACAGCATATACCAAAATCTTCCTATAGCTTGTAGCATTTAGTACTCATGTGAGGAGCATATTGATCTTTTGGCATGCAATTGTAATGCCCCAATTTGAATATTTGGAATATCGAATTTCTTTTGTAAATGATAATAATAAATAAATAAATCAATGAGTGAAGGGAGCTTGAAGATGTTTAAATCGAGTGAAGGGAGAAAGTCTAGAGCGAAAATGGCTATAAAGTCGATATCTTCGTTGATTCTCCATGAAACTTAACAAAACTTGCTCCATTGGACTCCCTTGCAGAAATTTATAGGTTTGGTGAAGATCACAAACTGTTTCATTAATGATATTTAACTTTAAATTATGGTTTAACATATGTATCATATTTGACTGTTTATTATAGAAAAATATCTAGATATTTGTCTAACTTATTATAGACATCATATTTGTCATTTTTTATAAACAAATATCTTGTTCCATTTATTATTCTCTCCATGTCATTGCTAATTTACCATAATTGTCTTTTAGTAAATGATTATAAAGAGACAACTTTCACCCTCGTATAAGTGATTTTAGCAAATATTCTCATGAATCCTTAGATTTAATAACTCTGATCCTCTCTTCTCTATGGCTTTCGAAAACTCTTATCATCTTCTTCCTTTCAACCCTCTAATTCATATGATCATTATCAAACTTTCTTCTTCCAATTATCTTTTTGGAAAAGTCTAACTTAAGCCAACTCCTCCCTCTCCTAGGAATCAATATCACATCACACGCAACCATAAAATAGTAAACCTACTCAACCAAATAGCGATAATATTCTTATTGCAACCAAATGGTTTAAAAATTTGCCAAATTTTTCACTTATTCCAAAAGTAAGTATGGCTTGTGTAATCCAAAAATAATAATTTTTTTTAATGAGAACAATATTAGACTGCTTAGAAGGGAAGGAAATTTAGAGAAAAATATAAACTTCTTTCCAATTTCTCAAAGAATTTTCTAATTTTAAATTCAGATTTTCAATACAATTTTTGAAAGATAATTCTAAATTATCATAGAAAAATCTTTAAAAAGATAAATCTAGTTAATTAAATTCTACAACCAAGATTTAGGATTTAAATTAATAATATCTCCTCCAAAATTTCAAAAACTATCATTATCTTGGAATAATCTTACTAAATCTTATTTACTAATTAGATCTCTAACAAATTCAATTCATACCTATTTCTATATTTTTCTATAATTCCAAGCGTTCGTCTTGGGATTCTTACTTCATCTGCGACCATGAACATAGTCTTATGCTCATGAGGTCTTAAGTTCATAAGCTTATTTATTGTCCTTACGAGACGCCTAACTAAGTCGAGGGTTCAAAATACTCCTTCGGGTTGACTTTGACAATTTTTTTTTTAATTTTTCACTATTTTATTTTATATATTTTTTGAGTTCCTCGGATTTTCCTAAGTATTTTTCCTTCCCACTAATCTTGAAGCAACCTTTATGGCCCTCGATAAATTCTCAAACATAAGAACTTTAAAGAAAAAATTGGGTATTTAATTATCATGGGGGCTCCGGTGTTACAAGTCATAACATGAGATTCATATATGAGATTTCTTGTTGGTTTGAATCGGGTGATTGCTCATCTTGTTGATGGAAATCCACCACCTTATGTGTAAGACATGTATCATTATGCTATTTGAAGATAAATTGAAGAAAAGAACCATTCAATGAGGTATACATCAAAAGCTAATGCCTTTTCGAGCTCTAAAATTTGGAATAAGGATGATTTTGTAAATAAAAATTAATCAATATCAATGAATGAAAAGTTTGTGGCTACTAAAATAGTGGATGTCAAGAGCTTCCATACTAAAAAGAACGAAGTTTCAGAGGCATAAAGGGAGAAGTCTAGTTTTATTTAATGTTGAAAGTGCAAAAGTTTGGACACATGAGCAAAGAGTGTGTTAATAAGAGAGCTATAGCGATAAGAAATGGTGTACTTGATTTCATGATGAATGTGAGAAGCATGATGCACAACTTGAAGAAAAATTTGAAGCATATGATGATGAGTATATTCAAGCAGGTAATTTCATATCATTAATCAGAAGGACATTTAATGTTCAAAGAAAGGAAGATAAATTTGAAGATCAAACAGAAAACTTGTTTCATGCCAGATGTCTTATTAAAGAAAACTCATGCACCTCTGTCAATTTCATTGATAATGGAAATTGTACAAATGTGGTAAATAGTTTTCTTGTAAAAAGAATTCAATTTGCTATACATCCACCTATGAAACCATATAAAGTTCGATGGTTGACAAATAATAGAGAACTTAAGTGCTATCCCAAACTCTTGTTCCTTTTACTTTGGGAAGATATAAAGATGGAATCCTTTGTGATGTTGCAACGATGCATGCAGGAAACATATTCGGTCAATCTTGACAATATGATAGAAAAGTCATATTTGATGGTTTGATAAATAAGTATACTTTTACTTTGTGTATAAAGAAATTTACTTTACTTCTATTAATATTGTCTCTAAACGAAGTATAATACAACCACTTGAAATTAGAGAAGAAAAAAATTGAAGAACAAGAGAGAACAAAGAAAGTAAGATAAAAGAGAAATAGGAGTGAAAAAATAGAGAAAAATGAGGGGCAAACGGTGAGTAAAAACCAAAAAAGAAAAAAGAAAAAAAAAAAGTAATTTTGAGGTTTCTACCTATAGGACAAATCCCACGACACTAAAGAAATTTAAAAGCAAGTAGAAGAACTCATGTATAAAAGCTATGTTAGACACCTTATTTAGTTCCAATGATTTTGATACCCAAGAAAGATGGCACATGGAAGATGATATGGACATCCTATTCCTAAATTGGATGACATATTAAATAAATTACACGGTGTTAATCCGTTTCATAAAATAGATTTTAAAAGTGGTTATCATCAAATTCAAATGCATATGGGACATGAGTGGAAAATGACTTTCAAAACAAAACTTTGGCTTTATGATATGTCATACAAATGCATCTAAGTACTTTTTCGAGAATATATTGAAATTTTATTGTGGTGTACTTTGATGATATCCATGTTTACTCAAAAAATTTAAATGATCACATTTTGCCTTATAAGACAATTTTGCTTATACTCAGAGAAGAGAATCTTTATGTCAATTTCAAAAAAGGATTACTAATCGGAAATAATCGAGTGTAAGTTGATGAATAAAAGGTAAAGATAATTCAAGAGTGGCCAACTCTCATGCATGCAACTAGAGGTAAGATCCTTTTATTGGCTAGTTTTTTTTTTGTTGTAGATTTATTAAAGATTTCAGTAGCATAGCATAGCCTAGTCATTAAATGAACTTGTTAAAAAGCATGTCAAATTCGAATGGATGAAAAACAAGAGAATGCATTTGATGAACTAAAAGATAAATTAACCAATGCACCCTGTCTTGCTTTACCTAACTTTGATAAATCTTTTGAAAGTGAATGATATGCGAGTGGGATAGTTATAGAAGATGTTTTAAAGCATGAAAAAGATCCAATCATGTTTTTTAATGAGAAGCTTAATGGAGCACAACTCAACTATTCGACTTATGACAAAAAAAAATACATGTACTGGTGAGAGCTTTGCACGTTAGACAAAATTATTTGTGGTCAAAAGAGTTTATTATCGGTATAGATCATGAAGCACCTCAAAATCCAAACAAAGATAAAAAGGAGGCAGGCTAAATGGCCCGCGTTCTTTAAAACCTTTCCTCATGTCATTTATTTATTTATTTTTAAAAAGTAGGACAATAGGGTAGTGAATACATTGTCGGACAAATATTTTAAAGAAAGGGGATAATATGAATCCAATCCCTGATTCATTGCATCTACTCGAACGATTACAAGAAGAAAAGCAAGGAAAATTAAGAGGCTTTTACATTACATCTTTCAAGGCTAGTCAATGCTTAAGGAGAAACAAATATTTTTAGCCCAAGCACTTTGAACACATTTTGTCTTTGGTAGTTGAACTACCATTTTAGATCTTATTTTTTTTCAATTTTCATTTAATAACTTTTAATAGAAAATTCTTGATAGCTACCATTTTGGAATTTTGACATCATGGACCTTATTTTCTTCAATTTTCATTTAATAGCTTTTGATGTAAAGTTTTGGATCATCATAATTCAAACAAAATGATAGTTCAACTACTTAAACGTTGAATTAAAAGCTATTAAATAAAAATTGAATAAAACAAACCTAACATCAAAGGTAAAAAATGGTACTTCAACTACCAAAGACTTTGTATTAAAAACTATTAAATAAAAATTGAAGAAAATAAGGTCTGTCATCTCAAAAATCCAAAATCTTAGTTCAACTACAAATGTCTTCCAATAGTCTAAGTGTTATTTATTGCAACTCCATGCTCCACTTTTGATTCTTATCAATTTTTCGTGCCACTCTTATATCATTCTCTTCTTGACTTGTTATACTAACATTATTAGAAAGTTGGGCTAAAAAAATCATTATCTCTTATTGTCCATTGACTAGCTTTGAAGATGTAACGTACAAGTCTCTTGAATTTTCTGGCTTAGTTGTTGTAATGGCTCCTTCGACTCAATAAATTTGTTGGATTTATATCATCCCTCTGTAAAAGAATTTGTCCAAAGATCAACTTTTTTTTTTCTTGATAATGCATTGACTACTCACTTTTTTTTTTTTTATTATTATTTGTAACGAATTCCACCCATTTAAAATCCCTCTGGTTTAGTTTTGTTTGGCTTTTATGGTGCTTCAAACTTTCATCATCTATAAAAATTCTTTTGGCCACAAATAATATTTCTAAAGGTGCAAAGCCCTCAAAAGTGTATATAGTTCTTTGACATAAGTCGAATAGATGGCTTTGTATTCTCTTAAGCTTCTCACCAAAGAATATGTTTAACCTTTTATCTTGAGTTAAAATAGCTCCTATACCTATCCCATTTGCATCATATTAAAATTTAAAAGGTAAATGAAGACAAGGTGCATTTGATCATTTATCTTTTAATTCATTGAAGGTGTTTTCTTAATTTTCCTACCATTTGAATTTCATATTTTTCTTAACAAGTTCATTTAACGAGGACACTATGCTACTAAAATCCTTAATATATCTCCTATAAAAGCTAGTCAAACTATGAAAGGATCTTACCTCGGTTGCATACGTGAGTTTTGCCACTCTAGGATGGCCTTCACTTTTTCTTCATCAACTTGCACTCCATTATTTCCCGTTAAGAATCCTACGAAGTTGGTTTGGTCTAGACAAAAGCTGTTAATAAAAGCCATGACTTATTTAGTTAGGTTTTCTAAAAACATATGAATTCACGCTAATGGAAAAGCGTAATTCTAGGTGACAATTTGGGCGAAGTCTTCGTCTAATTTCTGTATAATTGGTTTTTCTATTTTTGTAATTAGATTTGTTATTTAAACCGTTCAACGGAATGAAAATAGGATATCGAGTCTTCAGCAAATTTGAGTGAATCTCTCTCCCTCTCTCCTTTTACTTCGCTAATTTTTTTTGAAGTTAGGATAAATTTTTTTTCTCTCTAAGTTTAAACAAAATTGTCTTGACTTACAAAATATGATTATCAAAACATTTTGAGTAAACACTGATATCATCAAGATATATAACAAAAAAAAAAAAGAAAAAAAATCAATATATTAGCCTCATAAAAGTAATTGGTGTATTTGTAAGGCAGAAGACATAGCAAACCATTTATAAAGCCCAAACTTTGTTTTAAAGTCGTTTACCACTTTTATAATCTTTTTTTGAAAATAGATTAGTAGGGACATTGGGCGAAAAAAGAAACGACATAATTTTTATATATAAGTTCTTCTACTTGCCTTTGAATTACCTTAGTCTCGGTGGGATTGGTCGTGTAAGCATTATCTAGGAGAGTTGCCTGAAGCATAAACCCAATTTGGTGTTTAATTCCTCTTAGAGAAGTAACCCTAGAAATGCATCTTCATATACAAATATGTCATTGAATTTCTGCAAAAGAAGCACAAAACACTTTGACAACATATTATCATATTTTTGAAACCCCAATTCAACTTGAGCATTTCAAACCTTTAAATAAGCTAGGTCTTCTAAGTAAAAGGGTAGTTCAACGACTCAAGACTTTATATTAAAAGCTATTAAATAAAATTGGAAGAAAATATAGCCTATGACATCAAAAGTCCAAAATGGTAGATCAACTACCAGGAATTTGGTATTAAAAGCTATTAAAGGAGTATGAAAGAAAATCAGGCATGTAATATCAAAATTCTAAGAGGGTAGTTCAGCTACCAAAGGTAAAATATTTTAAAGTGTTTCTAGTAAAATGCTTTAAAGTGTTTTTCAAAATGCAACCTTCTATGTAACGACCCAAAATTTTCTACTTAATTTAAGGTCACTACTGTATACGTATCATAAACATTGAATGCGGAAGACTTCATTTAAATTCCATAAAACATAACCTTTAACTTAAAACACAGTCATGGACTTACGTGTTTCGAAAACATCTTTAAAACGACACAACAAAAGACTTGAAATAAAATAAATAAGCGTTTAAGTTTAAAACATCCTATTCTATCCTAAGTCTAAGAAAATAAATGTCACTATCCTATGCATGTGCCATGATCTTGAGTTGCGATGTCATCGTCAGCCGTACAGGAATGCCTTGCCTTAACCTAAAAAATGTAGTAGAACATAGCATGAGTATTTAAAGAAATACTCAGTAAGTGACCCCCCTATTGAGGTTAAATGCAACAATCACATGCAATGAAATGAAGGGACCTATCTTTCATTTCGTTTCGTTTCATTTCATTTCATTTCGTTTCGTTTTCCCTACGGTGTAATCCTAACAGGTAATCGTGGATGTGTACCATATAGTCTACACGCAGCCCATACGTGCGAGTATGGGCTCACCAGCTAGTTCGCACACCACTGGGCCACTGTCCCTAGCCGGTGGGCATGCTCTAGGGGCCCATCGAGACCCGTTAAAACTAAAACCGTCACGGCAGCGTTATGCAGGGCATAACGATCGTTGTCCTGCCATTTGGATGTACGCGTCCGTACCCTCGTGATGGGATAGGGGTATCCCCCCAAATGCATGATCACACAATATGCATGAGGTCCCGTAGTCCTACAGTCATCATTTAATGAACATAATCCCGTGTCACGTTTTCATGCTTACGTGTCATTCTCATTCTCATTTCGTTACATATCATACATATTCCTAGCGGGGTTAAGTATCATGCAATTTACCGTATTTCATGTCATACAATTCATTCAGTTACATTTCAATACTCATACAACAAGCCATAATCGTACAAGGGCCACACATCGTCACATGCATTCATATCACATCAACTAAGCAGTATAAATAACATATTCACGTTCACATGATTTCGTACTTAAGCACCATAATCTAGCATACAATGTATCATATCATAACCAAGTCAATAACGTAAACACTTCATAGTCATATCGTTCTCTAACTTACCATAGCCTTAACGTTCTTATACCTATCACAGACATATCATTACGTGATGTACCTTAGTCATATCGTCACAAGAACGTACTCTAATGCTATCGTTCCATCAATCTATCACAAACCTATCCTTTTCTACCCATAACCTAACCGTATTCTTTCATCAATCTCTCCTATCCATAGCACTCCGGTATGTAACCTAACTCCAACGTTTCATGAACGTATCTTACTCCTATCGTTACATTTCGTTTTGTGCATCCTTCTCGTATCCTATCTCAAACATCTCCTAGAGCACATCGTACCATAATTATTATCATACAATCCACATATTATAACATAACATAACATAACATATAGGAAACATATCGATCCACAGACAATTCACACATATCAATATATATGATACGTGCCGAACCACAGGGCACGTGTCAACATCAAATATAATCATGCCGACAGTAAGGTCACTTACCTGGCAAGCTTAAGTCGTTGTTACAAATATATCTTTAATGAAAGTTCGATTCCGTCCTTTGAAATCCGAGTCAACCTATATGAGTTCATGACATTAGTTTCAAGTTTGAACTCTATAAAATTATTTCTCTAATTTAGATTGGCCATCGTAAAATTCTGATATTTCGTGTTAGACAAAATTTAAAGGAGCTCACTGCACTATGATATTTCCTGTTTTACTGTTAATCCTGTTCAACAAATCTTTCTTCAATCTTTCCTTTTCTTCTGTAATTATTTTTAAGAAGGTATTATTCAATTTCGTTAATCTATTCCTACTTCCAAATCTTCCCTTTTTATTTCTATTATTATTTTTCTTTCCAGTATTCTATATTTCTATCTCTATCTCATTTTTTTCTTATTTCTTTTGTCTTCTTTCTGATTTAGTTAACAGTTATATTCTTAGCTTTTAATTTAATCGATTCATTTGCTTATATTCTTTTCCTATAATTCATATAAAATTACAACCTAAATCATTGCAAGAATTCAGTAGATCTAAATCATTGCAACAATTTAGTAGATCTAAAATATAATTGATTTTGATTTCCTAATTCAAAACTAAATAATTGTAACCAAATTAATATTATTTAATAAAATAAAAGGAAGATTTAACATACTGACCTCTTCAAATGACATATCTCCTCTGGAGCTAATCTGCTTAAACTTTTGTTTTCTTTTTTTATTTGTTTTAGTAGGATGGAAGAATTCTTGGTAAATCTACTTTTTACAGGAAAGAGATTAGTGATTTGTTACCAAATTGATTTTTAGGGAAGGAGTGGTGAGAGATTGAAGGAAGGAGGAGGGATCGATTACCAAGTGTTTTTCTTTTTTAATTTTTATTTATTTATTTATTATTTTAACTATTTTTTTTATAATTATTTTTATTTGTTTATTTATTTTTGGGCTATTACATTCTATTTCATCGGTCAAATTTAAGCATGGCAAAGTCTTTTAAGTAAACTAAAATGGTCTTCCAAATAACATGGAAGTTTAACTACCAAAATTTTCTTTTAATAGCTAAAAATGGAAGAAAATAGGGCGAATGACACAAAAAAGTTGAAAAAGTTAGCTACCAAAAACTTTATATTAAAAGCTATTAAATGAAAATCAAAGAAATTAAGACATAACATTAAAAATTCAAAAAGGTAGTTCAACTCCAAAAGGCAAAATGTCTTCAAATTTCTTTAAATCATCCAATAAAAAAAAAAACTTATTTGATTGTCCTTACAACGGAGATGATGGTCTAAACTCAATAACAAAACCTTAATTAAACCAACCAAAATGAGTCGCAAAGAATGATTTAGGCTCGTCTAATCATATAATGACCTTAAATTTCCACATATCTAGAATCGTCACTAACGTCTCTTGTTCATCTCTAATGCAGAATATAACTCTAAGAATATTCGTCTTTATTAGCGAAAAAATTTAAAACTATACGTTAAAACATTAGAAAATACTGTCGGACTTACATGTTTCAAACATCATACTGGAGTTCAAAATAAGATAAAACAATTAGAAATTAAATAATTTAAATAAATGAAATGCAAACACCCTATCCTAATCAAGACTAGAAATTTTAAATATGCAACTATCCTAGGGACGCGCCACAGTCTCTGATCACGATGCCGCCGTCAACCGTACATGGATGCCTTGCCTTTACTTGAAAAACAATATGGCACACGACCTGAGTATTGCACTATAGGGGCCATGCTAATGCAAACACATGCAATCATGAATTAGGGACCTATCTCTAATCATCTTAAGGGTGGCCTCCAGTCTCAGACAAATTGGATGCGTGCGAGTGTGAATCCCCAGGGCGCTCGCACACCCCCTGGACCCTCTGGTCAAGCTAATTTGTAGCGACGTCCGGAGGTCAGCGGAACCCCATAGTGTCATGCGCCTCATGAACACCCTCATCTATGTGCATTCGCACCTGTGCGCATTCGCGCACATCATACGGTGTGCGTCCGCACTCATCATCTCTAGGGGAAGTAATCTTATGCTTATGAACATACAATATGCATGAGATCCTTTTAAGTCCAATTATACATCTCTTCTGACACAACCCTCTAGCCTCATCTCTTGGTTACACTATGTAACACGTGCTCGTGGATATTTATATTAATATCATTTTCGTACTCTTAGGGTTGTGTCCTATCTCGATCTAACGACATGATGCAATATGGCAAACAACATCATAAGGCATGTTCAACATGGAAAATATCATCATGTTAATAACATCGTCATGCATACATCATACTCATCATAGAAGCCATTAAGTGCATCAAATATAACATGTACGTCATACGTCGAAACATAAATAACGTACATTTAACACATCACAACACAATGTCATCCTCATACATCATTATAATTCAAACAAGCTTTAGCTTATCCTATAGTAAGGCCACTTACTTGGTTGGCCTTGGCCGAAATACTCCCTAGTTAGTTAAACGTAAACTCCCGTTCCGTGAAAGCTGCTTTCTACGTTGTCGAGGTTATTTTCCTATCACACCGTTCACCACCTTCCGTTAGTATTTCACAATTTATTTACCAATAATTCAATAAATGTGAAATATGGCTCTAAAACGGCCTCAAATACCTTAATCAGGGCCGAAAACAGGTCTGGGAGGGTCGAAATAGTGGATACAGAGCTGAACCGAATAGCCGCTAGGAGCCGCAGAGCCGTTTGCGCCGAGCCGAGCCGAGGGACCACCTGCACTGCTGCATGCCACGTGGTAGAAGCAGAGCATGCCACGTCGTGCGGTGAGCGTCGGGTTGAGGGGCGGGTCGCACTTTGGTTCGGGTCGGTTGCTGCAGAAGGCTACTGGGCCAGGCTGGTTGTTGGTCTTCGGTTTACTAGATTGGGCCGCAAGCATTTGGGTTGCAAGCCCGTTCGATTGGATCGTGAATCTGGTCTCAGGTCGGTTCAGCTGAACCGTGGCTTCTTGGCTGGATTGAGGTTTGGGCCGCTATAGTTGGGTTGGGTCGAAGGTAAAGGCCAAGGGGAAAGAAGTTGGGCTGCTCTATTGGGTTTTGGGTTCGAGTTACCTGGATTCGTGGATCTCGTCTTCCTTACCGACTTCGGCCGATTTTTTGGCGCGTTTTCTCTCTCCTTCCTGCTGCGTTTCTATTATCGATTTCGGTCCTCTTTCTTCCTTTTCCCTCTCTGTTTATCGTCCTTCTTTCCTTCCTTGAAGTTTAGTGGCCCAAAAGTTCCTAAAACCACAAATCTAAGAACGTTTAGGAAAACCCAATTTTTCAACCTCGGTTACTGAGCATTTGACGTACCCTGAGTTATTGTGCTTTCGTTAAGGATCCTTCTCGGAGTGGTAACTAAGCATTTGACATTGATTTTTGGGTGGTTTGGGGCTCGTCCGAGGAAAATCGTCAACGTTATTCGAAATCTCTCTCTCTCTCTCTCTCTCTCTCTCTCTTCGTTCTTTTCTCTATTTGCAGGTATTTTGATCAATTCTTGGAGTCGTGGGCTGAAGGTTGAGCAAGGTGTGGCTGTCGTTGCGCGTGGGGTCTGTGAAACTTGGCGGTCGCCGAAAAACTCGAATTTTTCGTCGACTGAGATTTTTTTTTTTTACTTTTTCTTTTTCACAGGTCGTTACAATTCAGACCAAATCAGCCGAATTGAACTAGACATCATATCAAACTAAACAAAATTGCTCAGACAAAACAACTCACCAAATCAAAACTACAACAAATCAAAGCAACATGTGTAATCTCTTGTAGTTGCGAATCTAGGGCTTACGACATTCAAGCATTGAGTGTGCATCAAACGATCACCAAGGCACGATAGCAATCAATGGTGGTAACGAAGGGGGTAGCATATAGGCAAACTAGTTGAGGTTAAGAATTTGTCCATCAATATAATTAAAATGAAGTCATGGGAAGCTTAGCAAACTTTTCCTTGAATTATTCTTTGAAAGAACATAAATCATCCTCAATAAACATGTAAGAAAAATGCTACATAAAATCTTAAATATTATATTTTTCAATTTTTTTTTTTGTTTTTTGTTCGTTATGAATAAAACATATATTTAATGAATATTTATAGTAGAGAAAAACACTAATAAATTTCTTAAACTTTCTTAAAAACTACTCACACTAATAAATTTGTTTCAGAATTTGATAACTACTAACTATTCTTAAAGAAACTTCGTCTTTAACCAAATTTATTGGCTCACCAAGTAAAAAAAAAATAGTCATAAATCCATTTAAAAAAAATAGTAATCGTAAAAAATACATTCAAATAATCACAAATCCGTTGCTTTTTTTCTTAAAAAAAGTATTGTTATATTTAAAACAAAACTAATTGTTGTATTCTATGAATGTGATTTTTTTTTTAATAAGAAAAGGAAGAGATTTAATAAATAAATAAATAAATAAAATATGCTATATTTAAGAGTAAAATATATAAGAACAGTTAAAAAGATAGAACGTTAAATTTTAAATATTAAAACCATTTGGTAGGTTGAACTAAAATCAAAATATAAATTTATTTTCAACCTTGGTAATAAAATTAATTTATGAGGGTGAAAATGGAAAGGTAAAAGTTTTTCTATTCTAACAAAATTAATTTTTCAAAATAATTAAATTAAAACATATTATGAAAATTAATATAAATCAGCATACTTTTTTTCTTTTAATTAAAAGAAAAAAGAAAACGAAAAAGAAAGCAAAACTGAGCCCACATCTTAAAGACCTAAATTTGCTCCCCGCCACTTCTTCTTCTTCACTGCGTCTCCTCCTCCGTTTCAGCAGCTCAGTGTCGCCGACATCTCTCTACCGTTCACTTCTGCCACGGGCGTTGTCTTTCTTCCGCTCGTGCCGCTGCAGCTGCCCTCCTAGAAGTTTTGACACTGATATTCTACCCCCTTGTTATACTGGTATCTCCCAATCTCCATCTATGCTTTTCATCTCATTTGAAAACACATAAATTCCAACTTGTCTTATGAAGCAATGGAGGAATTGTTTAATTCTGCTTTTTTTTTTTTTTTTTTTTTTTTTT
>NW_019268558.1:1241711-1258395 GCF_002738365.1 Cucurbita moschata | reverse complement strand
TTTTTTTTTTTTTTTTTTTTTTTTTTTTTTTTTTTTTTTTTTTTTTTTTTTTTTTTTTTTTTTTTTTTTAATAACAATAGCTGAATAACAACGGAAAAAAGAAAAACATCCTTGCGGCAAATTGGAACTGGTTTGTGTTGGGCTGTTCTGTTTCGGACTTGAATCAGTCATCCAGTTTTCTTTTAATTCCTAGCTTGATTGACCGAACAACTTCAGTTCTATGTATATCTGTATAATTTTAGATTATTGTTGGGAGAAGACATTGCTTTGAGTTTATGGAAATAAGGGTATGAATAGACATATTTTTTTATTGGAATACAAATCAGTCACTGTGAGAAGTTCGAACGTGATTAAAATATGAGTTCGAACATATAATCTTTGTGTTCTATGAATGTGGATGATTTTTCTTCCATAATGTAAAATTCAACCACTTAATTTAAAATATAATCAAGCCAAAGCAATGAAGGACTAAATTTAAAATATATATACACACAGACTAGTGGAGAATGTGTTCTAGCTCTGCATAAATTGGCTCTTTCATCTCCCTTATTTTTACAAACTAATTAAAAGCTAGTAGCTCGTTCTTGTATCGAGTACCCATTGCTATACAACTAGGAAATTGTTAGTCTTTGTTAGCCTGTATTTGTATTTTGTATGGCTTGATTTTTAATCTACAAATAATGAATATTGTGGTTGCAATGCTGAGATAAAATAATCCGAAGTTTGATTTTAGGTCCTTTCGTGTTCATGATAATGGAATTAGTTGCCTATGATTTATGCAAAGTTCACTTGGCTGCAAATGTTGCTTGTGTAATTGCTCTTTAATGGGTCAGAGTTGTGAAATAATCTAGAATTATTATTCTCTCGTTTTTTTGTATAGAATTTTATAAGTTTAGAGGTCAAACCTTGATAATGGCCATTGTTGTGGATAGGTTTTAAATGGGTGTATCAGATAAAGATGCTAGGTTCTTAAATGAGGATACAATGGAAGATGATGATCTTGGTAACGAGGATTCGGATTTTGGATCTGAATCTGAATCTGAATCCGAATCTGAATCTGAATCTGGGGAGGAAGAGGAGGAGGTAAAATTGTCTGAACCATCAAAGACGGCAATATATAATGCTGATGGTCTCCTTGATAAGCTTGAAGATATTAGCTGGCCGAAAAATGTGGAATGGATACACAGGCTATGTCTTGATATTGATCAAGAAAAAGAGGTGGATGTGAATGATGATCTAGCTAGAGAACTTGCATTCTATACACAGGCTTTGCAGGGGACGAGAATGGCCCTCGAGAAGTTCCAATCTTTAGGACTCCCTTTTCTCAGGCCTTCAGACTATTATGCAGAGATGGTGAAGACAGATACTCACATGGGAAAAGTGAAAGGTCGGTTGCTGGCCGAGCAGAGGAAGATGGAGGAAGCTGAGGAAAGAAGGAAGGCTAGAGAAGCAAAGAAGTTAGCTAAAGAGATTCAAGCTCAGAAGCTAAAGGAGAGGGCTAAGCAGAAGAAAGAGGAGATTGAATCGGTTAAGAAATGGAGGAAGCAGAGGCAAAAGAGTGGTTTTGCTGGAGGTGATAAAGGTGGTGATATGGAGTTGTCCTTTGAAGATGGAAAGGCGTTCGAGAGATCTGGTGGCAAGAAGAGGCCCGGGGTGTCTCCTGGCGATCGCTCGGGAGGGAAGGCGAGACACAGAGATGGAGGAAAAGGGAAAAATCTGAAGAAAAAGAAAGATTTCAGAGATTCCAAGTTCGGATTTGGCGGGAGAAAAAGTTTGAAAAAACAGAACACGGCCGAGACAACAAATGACATTAGGGGATTCAACAGCGACAGTTTGTTAAGCAACAAAAGAAGGAAGAGGTCATAGATTAGTGCAGTAATTTGGTTTCAAGTTCATTGAAATTTAGCTTTTGGAAATTTTGATTATGTAATCATGGGAGCTTTCTGTTTCCTTTTGGAGAAATAGTAATTTTTGTAGTTATTGTTATATTACTGTGGTGTCCCACGTTCGTTGGTTGGGGAGGAAAACAAACTACCTTGAAACCTTTCCCTAGCAGACGTGTTTTAAAGCCTTGAGAGGAAGCCCGAAAGGGAAAGCCCAAAGAGGACATTACGATTATGGTTTTGAATATATAATCTTGATGGATTGATGATATATGTTAAGGAAGGATATATTAATACTTCGTATATGTAGTGTTGAGATGTGTATGAAATGTTTCTCCGTGCTATAATTTGAAAGTTAGGTTACGAATGAAATGATTTATGAAAGGTTATGTATGCATATTACTAAGTGTAGTATGTGAGATAAAGAACGGAGGTGGTGAGGTTGTCTTGCATGACTTATTACAATGAAAAATGTGGAGACCTTGTGCATAATTGTATGTTCACGTGGATTGAGATACTTTCTCTTTATGATGAGTACGGATGTATATACTATTTTAACAAGAGGATTACTTCTTCCAATTCGTTCGTAACGTTAAGAAGAGGACCGACAAAATTCTCCTTCAAAACTAATAATCACATCTATACTTGAAAAATTGTTGACAAGTAAGAAACTTGGAGCCTTAACTATGGTAAGATCTTTAGAACATTACAACATGGTTAAAAAGTTCATCACTAACTTACATGTCGTACTAACGTGGATGGACCACACCATGCAAATCAAAGAGAGTTTAAACCTCATTCAAACACCTCACTTGATTATACACACCTCATTCAAACTATAACGCACACATTGTTCAAAATTTCATGATGTTATCTAGTAAACTTTCAGTTTGGTAAACTCAAATCATCATTTTCATGTACTTACCGACTGCTTTAATTTCATATCTACATACTCTATAGTAATGTCCTTTGACACTACCATTTTCAGTATCCATAGCAACCTATAAGATAATATCATCTACCGTACTTTCCTAGTATATATTCGTTGGACAACTTACTAGTATTTGTTTGTACATTCTTTTCCATCTTTATGGTCATAATACTATGTCATTTAACTATGTTTCAAGACATCCGACTGAAACATCTAATATTTTTTTCATGTGTATACTGGTGTTAAGTAGCCTTTGAATCGCAGATAAAATTATGTTAAGCCTAAACATGCTCCAAATCATGAATACATCAGGTAGCATTCATATTTCATGCCTAATAAATTATAACATAACATAGCAACATCATATATTATATTTCATAGGACATACCGGATGGTGACGCGACATTTGCGGTAAGGCCATGGAATACTCTAAGCCTACCTTTTTCTAACAATAAAATGGCTGATACATGCATGTTTGGCTACTTAATTAACAAAGTTTAGAAATAAATATGTTATCGCCCTAATTAGTGACTTGTGTATAAATGGCTTCCTTGCTACAAATCAAAATTCAGTTGATCTTCGTCACTGTGAAACCAAATTGTAAGCCAAGAATTCTCTCTTTCTCGTTTATCTGATTTCATGATTGTTTCTCGTTTCTTGATCGGCCTTAGAATTTGAACTCTGCCTTGATTTTTCCTTTATTTCTCTCTTATTTGTTATTGTCGTGATCGATTACAAGTTATTGACGCTGTCCGTCTCTATAGGCTTCTATTAATCTTCAGGCTCCATTTCTGATGGATTTTTGTAGTTCCGTTGCTGCGTCGTTTAGATCTCTGGATTTTCTTCTCGACTACTCGTTTGTTTCGGACATTTTTCTCAATTGCATCTTTCAATGATCTGAAATGAAACATTATGACAGTCCCTTCAAATATTTCTATATTTTTACGTCGAAGTTAATGACGGCGAAGAATCCGCTTGTGTTTAATTGTTTGTTGTGTTTCGTATTTGCTAATGGCAGTTTAAAGCTTTCGATTATTTATTAGCCTTTTACAGAATATAAATGGTGGAGTATATACAACAATCCTCCAAAATACTGGAGTTTCTGCCAACTGCCTAAATCAACAATTTGCAATCAAGTTTTTTGTAAAACGTATCTTTAAAACATTAATCGACTTTCAGATATTTAGTTTTTTGTTTCCTGTGACAATGAGCTCCCCCGTTCCCTGCTTACACAACTGGCTAGTAGTAACTATTTGTATTCTATGATTTTCTAAAACTCATCTTACTTGTATAGGATCTCTTGTTGAGGATATAAGTGAAAAGGGAGAAATAATTGCGAGCAGAGAAAATGTCCTTCGGCAATGGAGTGAAATCCTGTGCAAAGCTGGTGAAGTCTTCAGAACCATTGTTGTTGAAATCAGGTTTCGTTACCTTGTTAGCCATGATGCAGATTTACTTTAACTTATGTTTTACAATTCCTGCATATGCTTGTTAGTTGCAACCATCTTTCTCAAATTCATAAGAGTGTAGTTATAGCATACTCTGACATGATTGCAAATAAGGAAACAAGCAAACCATTAATTAAAAATAAGTGATGTGAAAGAAATTGCACAACAATGACAGTAATAAAAAAGAATTATTGAAGCACTGAACATCGCCGGAGTTCTATGCATGGGAGAAGATTAAAGCATCGAACACCATGGAGTTCAAAGAAAATAAATCTGAAAAAGATAACAAGTTCCTAGGAACAAGTATTTATGGATAGCTCTGCTAAAATGGCTAAGTAAGACCTTCAGCAGGTTGTGATATAGGCTTTTTTTGCCTATTATTACTTGGGCCTTCCTCTTGGTAACGTTCCTATAAGTTTTTTGTTTTTGAGATCTAGTTGTGGAAAAGGTCAAAAAATGCTTCTCCTCATGGAAGTGGAGTTTTTTTTTCCTTCTTTCTAACGGAAGTAGACAAACTTTATCTGGTTTGTTTTTAGTGGAATCTCAACTTTCTTGCTCCATTTGTTTAGGGTTCTCGTTTTGTTCAACAAGAGATTAGAAAAGCTTATAAGTGACTTCTTACGAGAAGGGGTTGATGAGGTTCGAACATTGATTTAGTCAAGTGGGAGGTTGTGGCCAAGCTGTTCGATCTTGGGCATTTAGATATTGGTAATTTGAGGGATCAAAACGAAGTCTTGTTGGTTAAATGGTTGTGGTGCTTTCCTTGGGGGACTGCACCTTGTGGCCTATGACTATTGTGATACTGTATACGAAGTCTTGTTGATGTTTACTTCCCCTGAAAATCATGGATAGAACAAATTTCTAATTTTCTAGTCAATGAAGGATACTGTATTCTTTCATATTGGTATATTTTTTTAAAATGTATATTTTAGTAAACGTGTCCTTGCTGCATCTCTGTCCTAGTATTTTAGAAGGCGATGATTCATCGACAATAGTCTGTTCAGCTCTACTAATTCATAGGGTTCATATATATATATATATATATGAATCGAGGTTTTTAAATCCTAAAAATGATGGTTTTGTGGCACAGCTAATCGAGGGCTTCACTCAACTGGTGTGAAGAGAATGGGAGGACATGCACATGGACACGATGAACCCTACTATTTGCACGCAAAGCACATGTACAACTTGGATAGGATGAAAAATCAGAAGTTGAGCATGAGGCTTGGAGTTTTCACTGCATTCAGCATAGGTGTGGGCGTTCCAATCTATGCAGTGATGTTTCAGCAAAAGAAGACGGCCTCTGGATGATATTCTTCACTCAAACAATGTGTGCAATCCAATAAGAAACGTCGGTTGCACCTCAGTCAGTCCTCTCCTCTCCTTGGTTTTATTAACTCTGTATAAACCCTCATTTCAAATGCTGCATACAAACTCAGAAAGTCGATTCTGTTTTTCCCAATAAGTGTTTTCATCAGAATTCCCCATTATATTCCACATTTTGATCCAATCTGTTTTACTACCCAAAGATTTTTATTGTTTGGGTTCATTCATTCATTCCTTCCCTGCATTTTTATTTAGTTTTCCCCTAACCATTTTCTTTATATCCGTGTTGTATGGTTGGAGGAAATGATAACCTTGTAGATTTTCTAAGCTAATTTATCTCTCCCATTTGTTTTACAAATGTTTCATTTATTTCAACTTATATATTTTAAGATATTATCACCCTTTAGAGGAAGTAGAGGTATTGTTGTTTGATAAGAAAGAAAAATAAAAAAATGGGAACGGTGATTGGATTGATGATAAAATAGAATATTGGATCTCGAACAGTAATTCGATTGATATAAAAAAAAGAGAATTCTTGGTTCAATTGATCAAATTCTATTGAGTCCGATTGATGATAAAAAAAAGAGAATTCTTGGTTCAGTTCTCCACTTAACGACAGAAAAAAGGAGGTTCAGTTCTCCACTTAACAACAGAAAAAAGGATTGATCAAATTCTATTGAATCTGACTTACAGTGATCATTTATCAACGAATGATTCTGGTACTTACCGTGATCATTTATCAAAGAATGATTTTGGTTATCAAATGATTGAACAACCAGGTAAATTACCAGGAATAATTTACTTTTAGGAGAAAGACGGACATTCCTTGCTCATTATCAGACAATCACTTATTCACAAACCTCGTTCCTTGCTCATTATCAGACAATCACTTATTCACAAACCTCGTGTGGGGCTAATAGTTTGAATTTTCCATCTCATGGAAAACCCTTTTCGCTCGGATTGAACTTGTTCATAGTTTGAATTTCCCATCTTATGGAAAACCCTTTTCGCTCGGATTGAACTTGTTCATGTTGTGAGAGCGATCTTGAAGATAGGTGACTCAAAAGTTAGTGTCTATACCAATACCACAACAAGGTACACCTCCTTTTTCGATGCATAACCATTATATATTGAGTTACTTTTTGAGAATTTTTCTAAGAAGCATGTGAGTGAATACAACAAAACATGTAAAAAGGATCAGTAAGAAGGATCAGGGCTAGAAACGAAACTAAGCAGAAACTAAGCAGAGCATTACATAAAAAAAATAAAACATGTAGAAAGAATCCGTGCTAGAACCGAAAGTAAGGATTAAAATTTTATTTTTTTGATTAATCAATAATCTAATTTTATCTTCCCATACACACGGCATTGAGACATGATTCACCATCGTTCCTTATTTTAAAATTTAAAATTTAAAATTTATGTGAAATATTTTAAAAAAAATTAAATTAATTGATAATTTAATTTTAGAATTGAACTAAATTTAAATTCTTTTTTATATTAAAAAATATGGAAAGATGGAGAATTCAAATAACATATTTTAATAAATATTATTTGAATGCTGAATTTTGTAGAAAAAAGAACGCGTGTTGGCACCTAATTACCATTTGGCTCAACACGATGAGTAGGGTTTTATTCTACAAATTGAAACACAGCAAAGCCGGAGCAACAGATTTTCTCCCGCCACGACCGCCCTCCTTCCGCAACAATCTTCTTCTTCTTCTTCTTCTTCATTCCGGTTAGGCTTCTCATTTATGCTTTCAACTCTTCTGCTTAATTGTGTTATTCAGCCTTTACCTCCATCTGAATTGAGGCTTTCATAGTTTCTTTTGGTTGGTTTGATTTCAGAAACCGTCGATGTTCAATTGCAAAAACATATTTGCACGTACTCAAACTATTAGGAACTGGTCTAGATGCAATTTCAATTCTGCTTCTTCTTCTTCTTCTTCTTCTTCTTTCAAATTCGAAACCGGAAATTATTATTCTGTTCTTCAGTCCTCTAGTTTTCAGCATTGGTTCAAAAATTGGAAAGAATTTCGAAAGCATAAGTTAACAGCAAGTACTTTTGCTGGGGCTATTGGGTTTTGGCCTCGTCGAAGGGCACAGTTGTGGTTAGAGAAACTTGGGGCAATTGACCAGTTTTCTGGTAATCTTGCAACTTGTTGGAGTAACATGAAAGAAGAAGAGGCTCTTGAGCGATATAAGCTGATTACAGGGAACTCTGTTTTGTTTCCTGAGTTTCAAGTCTATGAGAAAGGAAACTCTGAATATGATTGGTTAGCTGCTTCACCTGATGGTGCAATTGACAAGATGGTCTATGGATTGCCCTCACGAGGTGTGTTGGAGATTAAGTGCCCATTTTTTGATGGTGATATGGCAAAGGCTTCACCATGGTCTCGAGTTCCTCTTTACTGTATTCCTCAGGCTCAAGGTTTGATGGAAATAATGGATAGAGATTGGATGGATTTTTATGTTTGGACTCCTAAAGGTAGTAGTTTGTTTAGATTGTACCGAGATGCCGAATATTGGGAGGTTTTGAAAATTGCTTTGTCCGATTTTTGGTGGAAGCATGTTCAACCAGCAAGGGAGATGTGTAGTAAATATTCCATTACAAATCCCCTCATTGAGCTGAAGTCTCTTAGGCCATCACCCAAGCATGAGTTGTGCAGTTATATAGTTTGTGAAAGCAAACGGGTTGTTGATAATTCTGAGTTGCTCTTGCGTGAATTTAATGGAAGACTTCAAACCTGATGATTTCCAAATATTTAGTTCAATGGCTGAAATTGTATTTAGGAATCTGGTGTTTAGAGTTTTAGAGCCTGAAGGAGTTCTTGTTAACATCAAAAGCCGGGGACCAAATGGAAACATTGGCAAAGCAAGCACAGTTTGGCTTTGACTCGACATCCTACTTTGCTTTCTTGTCGAGAGGGTTCCTGTCACAACCTAATGTTGGCCCCTGGCCACCACACTAGGAAAGTTAACGATTTGCAAGTATTGCCTAGACCTGCACCGAACATGCCGTGGCACATGTCACACTTCCAATTCTCTCTTCATTGGAACGCAAGGACATGGTACAGCGGTTAGCTTCACTGTACAGCATGAAGCCCAAAGGGCCAGGAGAAGTAAGCTTGATGGCTTTCTGTTTGAAGTCTACTGATTTAAAAATTCTCAAGGTTACTTTTTTCCTGTTCTGTTAAAAATTCTCTGTGGCAATAGAGTGGAGACGATCTCCATGTTTGGTAATGGGTTTTCTGAAAGTTGCCCTGTTGGAGCTTGGATGAGGTATCAGTTTCAAGTAAGATTTTGTTTCATTTTGTGCCCAGATTGTATTTCATTTATTTATTTATTTATTTTAAATGTTCTATAAGATCATTTGTTCACGTAAGCTTAAACGTTCACTATTTCATTCAACTGCAAGTTCTGTTACTAAGTCTGAGTATGGAGTTTGTTCTGCACCCGTATTTCCCAATGGTGGATTTTTATCTTCTATGATCTTTTATGGTAATTGAGCATAATTCTTCTTCAGTTGATCAAAAGAGAGTTAGGTTTGAAACTCTTTTGTGTCTGAACAGGCCTCACTCTTTGTCATCAATTGGATTGCTTGAAGAGTATTGTCCAACGTTATACTGATCTTGGTTTTCAGTTTATGCGGCCTTTTTCAGCTGCTCAAATAAGAATAGTTCCTCTTGAAGTTTTACGGATCTGCATGTCAACGACATTGTTTTTGATGCAGTTGTTGTTCCAATAGAAAAGCAAGGATTCTTTGGATCAACACTATCAAGTCTACTATTTGGAGAGACTTTGGTATGAGAGGAACTCAAGGATCTTTGGTAGCTAAAGCTTGTAATACTCGTGGTAAGAAAGCTTCGTGTAGCTCCTTGGTCCCTAAGGTTCCTTATTCCAGTTGCAAAGCTAAAAAAGCCTTTCTCCTTGCTTCTTATCTTAGAAAACAATCATAAAAAACAGGCCCAAAAGGACCTAAAAGTGAAACAAGAATCTATGGTAAGATTATAAGATATGAGTGGAGTAGTGACTAAAAATGATTATTTTTATTTTTTTGGATCGTGAATTATGATTGATCTTCAGTTCATTGAAACTTCTTAAAAACTATTCCATTCAGGATACTTTTTTTTGGTGGACTACAATTTTGTATTGTTTATCTAATCATTATTGTTTGTGGGAGTTGTGGAGTTACCTTGTAGTGTAAATTCGTTTGAGAGATTGGTTTAGGGTTTAGTTTGTCTTTTGCTTTGATTATATTAGAGATGTTTCGTACTTCGTTTCTTGGTCTAATGGTAGCAGTCTTGATCAAGTTATTGTCTTGTTTCTCGTTTTTTTCTCGTTTTGTTGGTTTGGTTCAGTTTATTTCCACCTCTTCCATCATCCAAACGCATAACAATTGTTGTATTATCGAATATTTAGACCACCGAACTCGTGAAATTTCTACCTTAGAGGTTGGAATACATAATGGCTTTGAAATCATTTTTTCTTCTAAAAAATGTAAATTATCTTTAGTGGCACGAAATTTGCCATTGACTCTAGATTGACGAACATGATAGGTGCCTTGGTTGTACTTCAACAACTTTCTACGACAGAAAAATAAGAACAAATTTTTTTTATATACCTAGTCATAAATCATAAAGTATTTCTTTCTACTTTATTTTTGCATTATTATTTTCTGTATGAAGTTAAGGTCCACAAATTTTATAGAGATCAAAAGCTTTAATACTATATGATATCGGAGACAACAAAAGAATCGGACAAGAAATCCCTGGTAAATTATCATTAACTCACAGGACTATGTTAGATATGGATTACCTTTAGGTCAATCATGTAGAAATATAGAATAATTTCCACACTCCCACGTTGAATCCCTCCACAAGTTTGATTTCCCTTGTTAGAAAATGAGCCTAGAGTCACATTTTCTTAAACAAAATGGTACTCCATCTCAATATGTTTTGTGTGAGCATGGAACAATCTCAATATGTTTTGTGTGAGCATGGAACAATGGGTAACGCACATGTAGAAAGCACAGAAGTTGCCACACAAGATCTGGGGTTGTTATTGATGGCACTCGAAGGAGAATCTATTGTGCATATCGATAGAGAATCACGGCATCTACTAATGGAGTTGGGTATGAGTCAATAAACCTAGTAAAATAAGTTACTAAAGTGGAGTAACTTTTAAGAGAATTATTATTGTGGAACAAATTTATGAAAATGGTTAGTACTTTCTCCCCTATAAATATTCACCACCACCAATAAAATTGAAAAGTACAATATCTTAAGTTTTTTATAAAAATATTCACAACAACCAATAAAATTGAAAAGTACAATATCTTAAGTTTTTTTAGTATATAAAGTAACTCTTCCTTCAAGTTGTTCTTTTTGCTTCCATTACTTGTTTTGGTGTGTATCAATCGAAGGTGAAAACCATCTGATATTAGAGCAAGATATCGAAACAAATGTCATCACCACAAAAAATTGCAGGAGGAGATGGGACAACACTAAAAAGTAGAAAGGAGGGGAGTGTAACACTCTAGGGTCTGTTACTCACGAAGAGTATTATGTAGCATGGTAGATAAAAACGTGTGTTAATTTATAGGCACAAGGCGTGTGGATGCCATCGAGCATGGTGATAACGTCAAGGAACATAAGGATATGGTAATTCTTGCTATCATCTACCAAGTAGTTCTGGAAGACGTCCTTCTCATGTTGGCAGAGGTAGCATGGGAGACGCTGCAATGCGTATGAGTGTGGAATGGGTCAAGGAAGCAAGGTGTAGACCTTGAAGAGCAATTTTGAGGTTATCTGCATTAGGATAGTGAGTCGATGGACGACTTTTCCATGAAGTTGACAATGATCGTCATCAACATCTGTTCATTAGGCGACAAGGTGAAGGAGATCTTTATCATCAAGAAGTTCCTTTGAGCTATTCCCCTGAGATTCATTCAAATCGTTATCTCCATTGAGCAACAGTAAAATGGTGTGGTTGAGAGAAGAAAATGTACCATAATGAATACGGCAAGAAACTTACTCAAAATCATGCAAGTCCCGACAGTTTTTTTAGGGCGAGACAATACGGCATGCAGTTTATCTTCTAAATTGTTTGGTGACGAAGACCTTGGGCACTCGTGCCCTTTATATTAAGTATGGTTTGATAAGAAACCTCACTTCGAGCATCTAATAGTTCTTGACTATGTAGCACATGTTTAGACTGCAAGGCCATATATCAAGAAACTTGATAATAGAAGCCAAAAGATGGTGTACTTAGGTGTAGAGGTTAAGATGAAGGCACATAGACTATATGATCCTCAACATGAGAAATTTTTTGTGAGTATAGATATCGTATTTGAAGAAGAGAAGAAGTGAGATTGGTGCAGCATCGACGATAACAAACAATACCAACTAGTTCACACATGTCATCATTGGTGACACGAAAAGGTGAACCAAAGCATAAGATGGTGTCAGGCTAGAAGAGTTGGATCCACAACAGATGATGAAACAAAGAAATTTCATTCCCTCACTGAAGTTTATGTAGATACATTTGAAGAAGAGTTGGATCTAGATGAGTTAGTATTGTTTGCTATCGAAGAGCCAACAACTTACCATGAGGGAGCAACTGAGATGACATGGATGACATGGTAGGAGGCGATGAAAAAAGAGTTTGAAGTTATTAAGAAAAAAACAAGGCATGGGCCATCACTGACTTATCACTTGATCACAAGGCTATTGATTTGAAGTGGATGTTTAAGCTAGAGAAGAATAAGGGAATGTCATCAATCACAAAACCAGCCTCATGACAAATGGATATGTGCATTTTCAAGAAGTTGATTTTAAGGTTTTCGCGTTGGTGGCTGGACTTGACATTTTAAAGTTGATTCTGCTCTCACAACTTTACATGGGTGGGAGGTCCATCAATTGAATCAGCATTTTTAGATGGTGACCTCAAAGAAAAAGTGTATGGTACCCACCTTGAAGCGCCAAGTGCATGGAACATACACTTTGGACAAAGTTTGAAGAGCCTCAATTTCATGAAGTACTCACAAGAGAAAACAAGCTACAAACTCATTGTTGGCTTATATGTCGATGACTTGATAGTCACTAGTATAAGAGTTTAAGAAGCAAATAATTAAAGAATTTTAGATGATTCACCTCAAGTTACTCACACACTACCTCTGATATTGAGGTGGACTAGAAGAAAGATTGCATCAGCTAAATAAATCAACATATGCAACAATTTAAGATGGTAGAGAGTAACTCGACCAAGTATCTCATGGAAGCAAAGTTACAACTTAAAAAAAAAACTTTTAAGGAAGCTTGGTGAATCCTAACGAGTATAGGGCCGTCAACCGTTTGAGGGACTTGACTCATATTCGTCCAGATCTTTCATATGTTGTCGGAATGGTGAATAGGTACATGAAGAAGCTTATATGAAACATCATTAAGCGATCAAGCACATTCTCCGTTATGAATGGAACCACAAACTATGTGCTAAAGTATTAAAGAGCGTGAGGACCTAAAGAACTAGTGTAATAGCCCAAACATAAATAAACAAATAAACAAATAAAAAGTTAAAATAATAATAATAATAATACATTAATTAATTAATTAAAATTAAAATAAAAAAAATAAAAAATAAAATAAAAAAACTCCCTCACCTCTCTCTACTAACCTCTCATCCCTTCCCACAATTATCTCTCCTCTACCCCTCTTACGCCAACCGCTAAAAAAGAAGAGAAACAGAAAACCTGCACAAGAAAAAGAAAAAACAGAAAACAATAATGGTCAGAAAACAATAATGGTCAGATCTGAGAAGAAGTACAATGACTATTGCAGATTTAGAGATTTTTGTCCGTTATTATGGTAAAATCTTATCTCAGATTTCCTTTTTCTTTATATTTTATACTTATGGTGATAAGAAATTAATTTAGGATCAAATCTTCTTTCCTATCTTTGACCGTATGTAATAATCAGATCCATATACAATTATTAGATTTTTGTTAGCATTTTAATCATACAAAATAAGGTTATAAGTTAGATTCAATAAAATCTAGGTGGCAAATCTATAAACTAAAAGATCGTAGTCTGTACTTAAAATTGGTCAGTTTACACAATTGAAAAACCTATTTACAGAATGAAAAAGATTAGAGAGAGAGAGGGAGGGAGTTTACACAATTGAAAAACCTATTTACAGAATGAAAAAGATTGTATTTAGTCTTTCCCCGCCGCTCTCTCTGTCTCTCAGCTTGGCTCCTCTCCTGTCCCTTTGGTCGAGTGTCTTCGCTCCTTGAACTGATTGATTTCAGAGAGAGAGGGAGGGAGATTGAGGAAAGATTTGTTAAATAGTATTTAACAATAAAAGGAAATATCTTACGGCAGTGAGCTCCTTTCAATTTTAAAACCTATTTACCTAATGAAAAAGATTAGGGAGAGAGGAAGCGAGAGTAAGGAAAGATTTGTTAAACAGTATTTAACAATAATAGGAAATATTAGACGTCAGTGAGCTCCTTTCAATTTTGTGTAACAGAAAACATTCAGAATTTTCAGCAGTGAGCTTCTCTAAATTTTGTCCAACAGAAAATATCAGAATTTTAAGATGACCAATGTAAATTAGAGTAATAATTTTATAGAGATAAAACTTGAAACTGATGTCATGAGCTCATATAGGTTGACTCGGATGTCAAAGGACGGAATCGAACTTTCATTAAAGATATATTCGTGACAACGACTTAAGCTATCCAAGTAAGTGACCTTACTATCGGCATGGTTATTTTTTTTGATGTTGACACGTGCCCTGTGGTTCTGCACGTGTCATATATATTGATATGTGTGAATTGTCTGTGGATCGATATGCTTCCTATATGTTACGTTATGTTATATAATATGTTGATTGTATGATAATAATTATGGTACGATGTGCTCTAGGAGATGTTTGAGATAGGATACGAGAAGGATGCACAAAACAAAATGTAACGATAGGAGTAAGATACGTTCACGAAACGTTAAGGTTAGGTTACATACCGGAGTGCTATGGATAGGAGAGATTGATGAAAGAATACGGTTAGGTTATGGGTAGAAAGGGATAGGTTTGTGATAGATTGATAGAACGATGGCGTTAGGATACGTTCTGGTGATGATATGACTAAGGTACGTCACGTAATGATATGCCTGTGATAGGTATAAGAACGTTAAGGCTACGGTAAGTTAGAGAACGATATGACTATGAAGTGTTTACGTTATGACTTTGTTATGATATGATTCATTGTATGCTAGATTATTGTGCTTAAGTACGAATCATGTGAACGTGAATGTATGTTATTTATGCTGCTTAGTTGATGTGATATGAATGCATGTGACGATGTGTGACCCTTGTACGATTATGGCTTGTTGTATGGGTATTGAAATGTAACTGAATGAATTGTATGACATGAAATACGGTAAATTGCATGATACATAACCCCGCTAGGAATATGTATGATATGTAATGAAATGAGAATGAGAATGACATGTAAGCATGAAAACGTGACACGGGGTTATGTTCATTAAATGATGACTGTAGGACTAGTGGGACCTCATGCATATTGTGTGATCATGCATTTGGGGGGATACCCCTATCCCATCACGAGGGTACGGACGCGTACATCCAAAGGGCAGCACAACGATCGTTATGCTTTGCATAGCGCTGCCGTGACGGTTTTAATTCTAATGGGTCCCGGTGGGCCCCCAGAGCATGCCCATCGGCTAGGGACAGTAGCCCAGCGGTGTGCGAACTAGCTGGTGAGCCCATATTCGCACGTATGGGCTGCGTGTAGAGTATATGGTACACGTCCACGATTACCTGTTAGGATTACACCGTAGGAAAAACGAAACGAAACGAAACGAAATGAAATGAAACGAAACGAAATGAAAGATAGGTCCCATCATTTCATTGCATGTGATTGTTGCATTTAACCCCAATAGTGGGGTCACTTGAGTATTTCTTTAAATACTCAGGCCATGTGCTACTACATTTTTTAGGTTAAGGCAAGGCATTCCTATACGGCTGACGACGGCATCGCAACTCGAGATCATGGCACATGCATAGGCTAGTGGTATTTATTTTCCTAGACTTAGGATAGAATAGGATGTTTTAAACTTAAACGCTTATTTATTTTATTTTGGGTCTTGTTGTGTCGTTTTAAAGATGTTTTCGAAACACGTAAGTCCATGGCTGTGTTTTTAAGTTAAAGGTTATATTTTATGGAATTTAAATGAAGTCTTCCGCATTCAATGTTTATGGTATGTATACAGTAGCGACCTTAAATTAAGTGGAAAATTTTGGGTTGTTACAGTTGGTATCAGAGCTCTAGGTTATAGATCTTGTAGACTAGCCTACGATGTAGGCTTGACATGTTCCATGGTCCCACCGTCGGTGTCCCGTCTCCGTCAGGTATGTCTTGCGTAAGATAAGAAAATGAAATGTCGTTGATTGTGTATGTTGTTATTGTTTGGTCATTATAAAATATAACTCATAATTGGACTTTACTCTATTGATTGTAATATTATTTACTGCATCCATGTTAGCTTAATTCTATATTTATTATAATTTAGAATACGTTATGTTTTACCTTGCATGGAATGTGAATGTAAATTGTTGTATTGATGAGTTATGTTTTACCTTGCATGGAATGTGAATGTAAATTGTTGTAATGATGAGTTATGTTTTACCTTGCATGGAATGTGAATGTAAATTGTTGTATTGATGATGTTTAGATTTACTGAGATTGTTGGTGTGAATTAATAGCTATAGTTTTAGTAAGCTACTAAATGTTAGGGTTGCTATGAAAATGACTTTGCTAAGCAAGATCATATATTTTAGTTAGACGTCTTGAACATATATAAACTATACAGTCTTATGATCATAGAGATGGGGAGAACTGTGCCAATGTATACGGAAGAGTAAGTAGTTTTAGATGAAATAAAATGACCTAAGAAACTTGATATAGATGTCAATATCCTATAGTATACGATAGATATTAAAAGTGGTAGTGTCTGAAAGAAAACTTCATAACTTTGAAGTATGTAAAGATGAAATTAAAGTACCTGTAAACAAAA
>NW_019268558.1:1228681-1241701 GCF_002738365.1 Cucurbita moschata | reverse complement strand
AAAAAAAAAAAAAAAAAAAAAAAAAACACTTTCGTGCCTAAAATTAAAATAAATCAATAATAATACAACCGATTAGGGAAGTTGTGATTTAAAAGTATCGAGCCACAGTTTGGACGAGGCATTACGATCATGGTCAAAATTTTAGAGGTATATGGAGAGGGACTACGGTATGAGATATGAGATTGTCAAGATACCTTAAATTTAAGAAACCATGATTTAAGATGAACTTGGGTGGGGGATACACGAGGATTAAAGTGGGACATTGTCTCTAAATCAACTAGAAGTTTTGTGGTAACCCTCCTTAGGGTACATGAATGCACTCCGGAAGCTCAACATAAACAAATTGTAGTAGAAAATTATCGAACAATTTTTCCTAGCAATGTCAATCTGGTTAAAAGGTATTACCATAGTAAGGTATCAAGACCGTAATTTTAAATTAGATTTTTTTTATGTATCCCAAGTTTATGGCATTTGAGGATATCTATCATGCTCATGTAATACCAATTTTTAGAATTTTGCTAAGCCTCCTTCTTGGTAGTACGAGGTAGTTGAAAAAAAAAAAAAAGTTGTGGTGCCCTCCTAAGATTGTTATAGGACAATTGTTAAAAATAAAATTTTGGGGATGTATGGGCAAAGAGGTCAATTATTGAACCTTTACCAAAGTTTAGAGAATTTGACTGGGAGAACAATGTAGTGTGGGAAACTAGTAAAACTATAAATCAGTTGATGAAATCATCATGAAAAAAAAAAAAAAAAAAAACTAAATGAGGGTCTTGAGATTAAAATTGAGTAAGTTTGCCCACCTTAGTGTCCACATGAACATTGATGTCAATAAAGCGTCTGAGCTAGAGTTCTGTTGTTCGTGAAATTTATGAGAAGAATCAATATGAGCGATAAGGTTATTTATGAAATTTTGGTGATCATGAGAATATGATAATGGGCTAAACCAAGGGTGTGTGTAAAATGCCTAAAATACCCCTATAATTATGTACCATTGGCTTATGACCAAAGTGATCTCTCAATAGCATTCAAGTTGATGAGGAGTCTTATGTCATGGTATGAAAGGATTATACAAAGTTACAAGGCTATCGAAATATGCTGAGGAATTAAACGAAGATTTGGGGTGGTAAATGACCAAAATACCCTTATGAGAATTCTAAGATGTTTTTTTAAGACCTTGAAAGACTCAAAATACTATGAAAATTTATATGAGGCTCATACGATATTAACGATGAGTATGGAAGATCTTAAGGAGATTAGGACAACTATGGGATATGAATCAAGAGGAAAAGATACAAGAATAACAGGATTCTCCCCGACAATTGACAACAACCAATGTCATCAGGAAACAAATATAAGGATAGTAGTATTCTCACTGATATTCTAATGCGAAATCGAACATTAGTAAACTTATATATTATGGAATTGGAAATACAGCAAATATGAAAGACATGAGTTGTCATGCACTTCAAAATAAACAAGATGAGCAGATGAATGTTGGCGCTAATTAATATATTTCCTTTACTAAAGACTTTGCCATAAGATTATTGCAAGTTAGTTCTTTGAGGAGGATTAATACAATGGCTTTTGTCTAGCGATCTTCATCCTTAGTTTCTGAAACTCACGGTACGTTTCTTGCTAAGAACGTTGGTTAGAAGACAAGGATCACGTCTTATGGAGATACCTCCTTGCAACAAAGGTTTATGGGAGATTATTAAAAAAAAAAAAAAAAATTGGTGTCAATTTGGCTCGGAACAAAGTTGTGAGAACTTGATGAGATGTTGCCTTGTAAAACCCCTTAAAAATAGAAGTAAACTTATTTGTGCAACATTCTTTTATATCATTTGGAACATCTAGTTATAATGAAATTGTCATCTTCAAGGATGTAGAAGGATCTTGGAATGCGTACGATGTGCTGCTTACTTCACACCTCTCTTTATATAGCATATATAAAACTTTTCCACCATTTTCATGATTTTTATCCTTAACAACTAGATGGTTGTCAGGAATTTATGAAAGAATTTAGGAAGGATTTATGAGCGTAAAGAAGTGTTTATGATCCATACAAATGAGAGCGTACTTGTTAAGAATTTTTCCTTAGTGGTACTTCAGGACTTAACAAAGGACTCTTAGAATAAGACCTCGAGATTGTTCCAAGATTAAAAAACTTTCGAGGACGAAAGTTCTTTTTAGAAGTGGATAATGTGACGCCGCGTTAGGTTTAATATATATATATTAAAATAAAAATAACAAAATAAAGAAATGGTTTAATATATATATTAAAATATAAATAACAAAAAAAAAAATGACCACCTCTCCTCTAATCTCTCAGCAGCTCCCCTAAAATACCTCCCTCATCCAGTAAACAAAACGAAACTGAAAGAAAAATTTTCTGGAGGAAAAAAAAATGCATATACAATGGAGAGGTCGTTAGACAATAATGATGGAGACATGGTTAGACAATAATAGAGAGATCTAGGAGAAGGCATATAATGAGATAGTAGACAAATAAAGGAAGAGAGATGTCATTTGGAAAGGTTAGTAGTCAGATTTACCTTTTTCTGTTGTGCTCAGAATATTAGCTATTATTTAGATTTAAGTTAGAAATTTAGAAATTATCTGTTGCAATGATCTCAATTAGATCTGGTGCAATGATCTCAATTAGAAATTATCTATCCAGTCAGTTAAAATTTGTCAGAAAAAAAAGATAGATAAGAAAGAGAGGAAGATTAAGAAAGAGAGGAAGATAGGGAAGAGGAAGATTAGGGAAGATAGGGAAAAGGAAGATGGAGAAAACAATTTCAAATTAAAAAAAAAAACAAGATTTGGAAAACAGGATGAAAAGAGGAAAAAAAATGAAAGAAAGACCGAGAAAGAGAGGAAGATTAGGAAAACAAATAAAAAAAATAATACATGAAAAGAGAGGAAGATTAGATTTGGAAATAGTAAAGCAAAAACAAAACCTGGAATAAAATTAAACGGACAGAATTAAACTATTTAAAGAATTAAACAATTTAAATATGGGAGTAGATTAAATATGGGAGTAGAATTAAACTGCTTGGAAGAGGAAGAAACTGCCTAAAAGAATTATAGAATTAAACTCCGAGGAACAACTTGATTAAAAGAATTACATCTAAATTGCTTAAAATAATTAGACAGGGAAGTAGAATTGAACTCTTAAAACAATTAGAGTTAAAAGAAAAAAAAAACAAAAGAGAAGATTTTAGGAAAGAAAAGAAAATTAGAACCGTTTTAAAATGGAAAGTACTGTAAACCGAATTATGGCTTGTTTGTATGAGTATTTGAATATAACTGTATGAATTGTATGACATGAAATACGGTAAAATTGCATGAAACATAACCCCACTAGGAATATGTATGATATGTAACGAAATAAGAATGAGAATGACATGTAAGCATGAAAACGTGACACGGGGTTATGTTCATTAATGATAACTGTAGGACTAGTGGGACCTCATGCATATTGTGTGTTCATGCATTTGGGGGATACCCCTATCCCATCACGAGGGTACGGACACGTACATCCAATGGCAGGACAACGATCGTTATGCCTTGCATAGCACTGCCGTGACGGTTCTAGTTTTAACGGGTCCCGGTATAAGGGCTCCCAAAGCATGCCCACCGGCTAGGGATAGTGGCCCAGCAGTGTGCGAACTAGTTGGTGAGCCCATACTCGCACGTATGGACTGCGTGTAGAGTATATGGTACACGTCCACAATTACCTGTTAGGATTACACCGTAGGGAAAACGAAACGATACGAAAGATAGGTCCCATCATTTCATTGCATGTGATTGTTGCATAACCCCGATAGGGGGTCACTTACTGAGTATTCTAGAAATACTCAAGCCTCGTGCTACTTTACTTTTTCAGGTTAAGGCAAGGCACTCCTATACGGCTGACGATGGCATCGCAACTTGAGACCATGGCGCATGCATAGGATAGTGGTATTTATTTTCTTAGTCTTAGGCTAGAATAGGATGTTTTTTTAAATTAAGCTCTTATTCATTTTATTTAGTCTTTTGTTGTGTCGTTTTAAAGATGTTTTCGAAACACGTAAGTCCATGGCTGTGTTTTAAGATAAAGGTTATGTTTTATGGAATTTACATGAAGTCTTCTGTATTTAATGTTTATGGTACGTATACAGTAGCGACCTGAAATTAAGTAGAAAATTTTGGGTCGTTACATATTTTATGACCATTATTTACCTCTAAGGAGTGATAAGGGGGTGACAATAAGGATAAATAAATCAAAGTCATGAATCACCTGCTTGAATCCACTTGCTCCATCTCCATTTGTGTAGGCATACCCTTTAAAGCTTAAATTAGAAAAGGTTGTGTAGGCTCGAGAAGAATTTATGTTGTTATTAAAAACAAAGAGACTTTACTATTGAAATTAAATGTTTTGAGTTTTTTGAGTTTTAAAATTGTTGGATATACATGCACGTATATGATTTTACAAGTAGTCTGATTTTTTTTTTTTTTAAACGACCACCTACTAGTTGAGTAATCAATGTCTCTATACATTTTAAGAGTCGAGTTAGACAATTTTGATCCCGACGTTGTTTTAAAAATAAAATTAATTTCTTGTTAGTTGTTATTATGTGTATGTATGTTTAACTCAATTAGGATAGTGTCCTATTGAATATTTTTAATACTCAGCTCTTGATTTCTAGGTAAGAAAATGTCGTGGCATAATAGACGTATTTTATGTTACGAAACTTTGGTTTATTAGAATTAATGAGGTTATGAACTAAGGGTGCTTAAATTATGAAAGACTTAGTTTTATTTGGTTTGTTTTATATATTTTTAAAAGCACCTTTTTTCTATTTTAAAATTATAAAAGCCTTTATTTTAAGTAAGGATCATGATTGATATGCTTGTGGCAAGATAGATGATGGTTACAAACATGATCTTAAATATTTGTAGTGTCACCTTAATTTCCATAATAAATTTTAATCATTAAATGATATTAATTTCTCTTTCAATTAAACCCTTAACTTAAGCAATTCGTTTACTAAATTAAACCGCCAATTAGTTTATTTTTCTTCTAAATCATGTAGAAAAGAAATGGAAGCAACCCACTATTAATAGAATTAGAATGGTTGCATTTAATGTAATGACCAGATTTTTACTTATACTTATCTAGGGTGGATAGGTCTTCATAAAGTAATCATTTTGTGCGGAAATAAGCGTTTAAATTTTATCATAAAACATAAACTTCATCTTAAAACACCGATTTACGAAACATCTTTAAAATAACACAATGAAATACTAAATTAAAAGTACCCTATTCTAACGGTAGTCTAAAAAAAATAAGTACAACTACCCTATGCGTGTGTCATATTCTTGAATTGTGATGTCTTTGTCAGCCGTACATAAATGTTTTGCCTTTACTTAAAAAAAAAAAAGTAGCACATGGCTTTTGAATATTTTAAGAAATACTCAATAAGCGACTCCCTATCGCGGTTATATGCAAACATATACAATTTCATGAGTGGGACCTATCATAACCGTCTATTTTCCTATGGCAACTATCTTAAACGGACAATTTGGATGTGTACTTAATTTTCCTACGCACGGTCCACACATGCGAGTATGGACCCACAAGTCGGTTAGCGCACCTCCTAGGTCCCTTTCTAGTCGGACAAGCATTATTTGGTAGTTGTTGATGTTGGACACCCGTTGGGAATAACGACTGTCATGACAACATTATGATAAACATAATGATCGTTTTCCTGCCTCGTAGCGTACGCGTCCGTACTATCATGAAAGAGAAGAGGTATCCCCTGAAGCATGAACACACAATAATTCATGAGGTCCCAACATTTTTCTATTTTCATTATCATATAATACAACCTCACTAGCGTCTTCCTTCATATCATTATCATTTATTATATCTTCCATATGTGCGTCGTGGTTGTACTTTATGCTAATTCGTCGGTTTGCATGTCAATCATATCATATATCATTCATGTTGCACATAAACTATATCATAACTTATCATATCTTTGCACGTACCAATTCACGTCATGCACATATCATACCATATTGTATATCATAAAAGTCAGATAACATAACTGGAGCATATCTTCCACATATCATATCACAATATATCATATCATAAACATATCAATTTATCACATATAGCATAACATTCACGTAACAACTCATTTTATAACAATTTACATATACAAGTATAAGACACGTGCAAAGCCGTAGGGCACATGTCATCAATCAGCACACAATTATAAAAAGTTGAAACTAGAAGAAAAGAGTCCGAGCGTATCAGACACAAGCCAGCCAAAATGGTAACCTAGAGCCATCAGAAGATGTATTCTACTGACTTCAAACGTTTAAGTTGGATGATAAAATAAAGTGAGAGAACTCTCTTTTATCGTGGAGGCCAACTCCCACTTCTCAACTAAAGCTACGTGGGACAACTTTTTTTTTTTTTAAATTTTTGGGTTATTACATCATACACATCTAAAAGAACTTTCGTCTCAAAAGTATCTTAATCTTTGAATTACTTGTGGTATTTCTCCCTATCTCTTCCTTTTTCACATAATTTCTTATGTTTGATGGTTTTATAAATACCATTTTCTTAGTATAGAAGACCTTTACTTCACAGGTTAAAATTCTTATTGGTCTTTTCTCGTACCTTGGGTCATTGTCTATCTGTAAGGACTCGTAATCTACAGCGTGAATCAGGTCATCCAAATTAAGGACAAGACAAACAATCTCATGTTCCTTTCGTAAATATGAGGTAAGATGCTTACTTTTTGAATTGGCGGAGTACTCTAACTATTTATCTCTTCATAACATCATTAAATCTTACTAACCTTCATATATCATTCACCACATTTTTCTACTATGGTTGAGGCTTACAATTTCCTTAACTCCTTATCTTTAACATGACACAACAAAATACTAAATGAAATAAATAAGCGTTAAAATTAAAAACACTGTATTCGAACCTAAGTTTAAAAAAATAAGTACAACTACCCTTTGCATGTGTCATGTACTCGAGTTGGAATGTCGTTGTCAGCCATACAGGATGTCTTGCCTTTACTTGAGGGGAAAAAAAAAGTAACACTGGCTGGAGTATTTTAACAAATACTCATTAAGCGACCCTCCTACAAGGGTTATATGCAAACACATACAATTTCATAAGTGAGACCTATTATAACCGTCTATTTTCCTATGGTGATTATACTAAATTGACAATTTGGATACCAATCGATTCGCACACCTCTTTGGCCCTTTTCTGGTCGGGTAACATTCTCTGGTAGTTGTTGATGTCGGACACCCATTAGGAATAGCGATTGTCATGACAGCATTTGTAACGACCCTAAATTTCCACATACTCAGAGTCGCTACTAACGTCTCATGCTCATCTATAATACGGAAATATAACTTTCACATGAACATAATTGATAACATAAACTTCAAAAAAACGTTTAAAACAACTTCTTCTCTGGAAAACACAGCCATGGTCTTACGTGTTAAAATATGAAGTACTAAAATTTAGAGAAAACAAAAACAAATACAAAATAATTTAAAACAATAAAATGCAAAACAACCTATTCTAACTTAAGACTAGAAATTTAAATATGAATCTACCCTATGCACGTGCCACAGTCTCTGCTCGCGATGCCGCCGTCCTCCGTACAAGTGCGCCTAGCCTTTACCTGAAAAATGATGTGGCACACGGCCTGAGTATTTCAAAGAATACTCAGTAAGTGGCCCCACTATAGGGGCCATGCAAATGCAAACACATGCAATCATGATTTAGGGACCTATCTCTAATCATCTTAGGGGTGGCCTCCAGTCTCGGATAAATTGGAAGTGTAGTACTTCTCTACACACGACTCACACGTGCGAGTGTGAATCCCCAGGGCGCTCACACACCCCCTGGACCCTCTGGTCAAGCTAATCTGTAGCGACGTCCGGAGGTCAGCGGAACCCCATAGTGTCATACATCTCATGAACACCCTCATCTGTGTGCTTTCGCACCTGTGCGCATACGCGCTCATCATACGGTGCGCGTCCGCACTCATCATCTCTAGGGGAAGTAGCCCTATGCTTATGAACATACAATATGCATGAGGTCCCTCTAAATCTATCATAATGTCTCTTCTGACACAACCCTCTAGTCTCATCTCTTTGTTACTCTAGGTAACACATACTCGTGGATATTTATATTAATATCATTTTCACGCACTTAGGGTTGTGTCCTATGTCAATCTAACGACATGATGCAATATGGCACTCATCATCATATAGCATGCTCAATATGGAAAACATCATCATATTAAGGTAAACGTCACGCAATCATCATACTCATCATATTGCCACAAAGTGCATCAAATATATCAAGTACGACATTCATCAAAATATATATATACTGAGCACATCATCATGTATCATAACCCACACATCATCATAAGTCATACATCATCATAACTCATAAATCGCATCGTACGACATAGTTCATACAACATCGCAACTCATACAATTTTTAGCCTATCCTATAGTAAGGCCACTTACTTGGTTGGCCTTGGTCGAAGTACTCCCTAAATAGCTAAACGTAAGCTCGCATTCCGTGAGAGCTGCTTCCTATGTCCCCGGGGTTTGTTTCCTATCACACCGTCCACCACTTTCCGTTAGTATTTCACAATTAATTTACCTTTAATTTAATAAATGTGAAATACGGCTCTGAAACGGCCTCGTATACCTTAATCGGGGCCGAAAATAGATTTGGGAGGGTCGGAACAGTGGAAACCGGGCTGAAAAATAGGTGAGCCGAGACGAACAGCCGCTGGAGCCACCAGAGGAGCTGCCGGAGTGTCACCGGAGGGAGCCCGAGCCGTTTGCACCGAGCCGAGCCGAGGGACTGCCTGCGCCGCTGTGTGATGCATGGCAGCAAAAAAGAGAGCCACGTTGGGCGGTAGTGTCGGGTCGAAGCGTGGGTCGCAGTCCGGTTCGGGTCGCGGGTTGTGGAAGGCTACTGGGCCAAGACTAATCGTTGGGCCTCGGCTTACTGGGCTGGGCCGCAAGTGTTTGGTTTGCAGGCCGGCTGAATTGGACCGTGGGTCTAGTCTGGGTTGGTTCAACTGAACCGTAGCTTCTGGGCCGGTTTGAGGTTTGGGCCGCTGTAGTTGGGCTGGGCCAAAGGCAGAGGCCAAGGGAGGAACGGGCTGGCTCTCCCGGGTTCTGGGTTCGGGTTGACTCTGATCCGTGGATCTCGTCTTCCATACCCGACATCGGTCGATTTTCCGGCGAGCTTTCTCTCTCCTTCCCGTGGCGTTTCCGTTGCGATTTCGGTCCTCTTCCTTCCCTTTTCCTCTTTGTTCGTCGTCCTTCTTTCTTTTCTAGGAGTTTTGCGGCCTAAAAGCTCCTAAAGCCACAGATCTAAGAATCGATTAAGAAACCTAATTTTCCGACCTCGGTTACCGACGACGACGCCTACGAAATAACACAAAACGCACCCTGAGTTATTGTGCTTTCGTTAGGGATCCTTCTTATGGTGGTAACAGGTCGTTTGGTGTCGGTTTGAGGGTGGTTTGAGGGCTCATCGGAGAAACTGGACGCTCGCCGACGTTTGTCCGAAATCTCTCTCTCTCTCTCTCTCGAAATTTTTCTCTCTTTTCTCCCTTTGCAGATGTTCTGAAGATGCTGGGTGTCGTGGGCTGAGGGCTGGGCGTGCTATGGCCGTTGTTTCGCGTGGGTTCCGCGAAACTCGGCGGCCGCCGGAAAACTCGCGGGTTTTCCGGCAACTGAGTTTTTAATTTAATTTAATTATTATATTATTTTTTTTTTATTATTATATGTATATATATATATTTTTCTTTCTTTCCCGGGTCGTTACATTATCTACCCCTAAAAAGAACTTTCGTCCTCGAAAGTCTCAAACTCTTGTACCAACTCGGGGTATTTCTCTCTTATTTCGTCCTCACGCTCCCACGTGGCTTCCTCACTGTAGTGATTCCGCCACAGTACCTTAACGAACGCAATGCTCCTGTTGCGTAAGGTTTTTACTTCTCTAGCTAAGATTCTTACTGGTTTTTCCTCGTAGCTCAGATCTTCATTAAGCTGGAGTGGTTCGTAGTCTATTACGTGGATAGGATCCGTGATGTACTTCTTTAGCATCGACACGTGAAATACATCATGTACTCCTGAGAGGGCTGGAGGTAAGGCTAACTTATACGCTACCAGACCAACTCGCTCTAGGATCTCAAATGGTCCAATGAATTAGGACTTAACTTGCCCTTATGTCCGAATCTTAACACACCTTTCATAGGTGCCACCTTGAGGAATACTAGGTCCCCCACCTCAAACTCCAGGCTTTTACGCCTTACATCGGCGTAGCTTTTTTGTCTACTTTGAGCGGTACGCATCCTCGCTCGAATTTTTTGGACAGCCTCATTGGTGAGTCGAACCAACTCGGGTCCTACTAACTCTCTCTCGCCTACTTCGTCCCAGCATAGTGGGGACCTACACTGTTTTTCGTATCGGACCTCAAACGGTGTCATTTCAATAGTTGCTTGGAAACTGTTATTATACGAGAATTCCATGAGGTGGAGTTTGGAATCCCAACTTCCCTTAAAATCTAGTACGCAAGCACGTAACATGTCCTGTAGAAGTTGGTTTAAACGCTCGGGGTGGAAAGTGGTACTAAAGTCGAGGTGGGTACCCAGCGCTTTTTGAAGTTCGAGCTAGAACGTTGATGTAAAGCATGGGTCCCGACCTGACACTATAAATACTGGGACTCCATGTAATCTTACTATTTCTTTCACATACAGCTGTGCCCAATTGTCAACTGTATATGTAGCTTTCCTAGGTAGGAAGTGTGCCGACTTGATCAACCCATCGACAACTACCCGATCATTGTATAGCCTTTAAGCATTTTGGGTAATCCTACTATGTAGTCCATTGCTATGTTTTACCACTTCCACTCTAGTATGCTTAGGGGCTGCAACAACCCCACCGCCTTTTATCTAGGAGCTTTCACTTGTTGACAAACTAAGCACTTGCTCACAAACTCGGCCACGTCCCTCTTCATGCTCTTCCACCAAAAGTGTTGTTTTAAATTCATCATTGTATCTCCTGGGTGCATGGCAAATGGCGAGTTGTGAGCTTCGTTAGTATTTCTTTCCTTAGCTCCTCTATTGTCGAGACATATAGGCGTCCCTGATACAATAGCCCTTCATCTAAGGTCTTTGAGAATCCATTACTAGACTCTCAGCTAGCTAGCTTAAGACTTTCTGTAGGTTTGGATCCTCTTGTTGGGAGGTAACCATTCTTTGCCTAAGTGTAGGTTGCACTATAAGTCGGGCCAGTTGTGCCATGACTCTCTCGGTCGCTACAACTATATTGTCTCCCTCGAATTTTCTTTGTACCCTTACTTCCCTCGTAATGAGGACCGAAGAGTGGGCCGCCTTTCTACTCAAAGCGTCTGCGACCACATTTGCTTTTCCAGGGTGGTACTGGATATCTACATTGTAGTCCTTCACCAATTCTAACCACCTTCTCTGTCTCATATTTAACTCTTTCTGGGTGAAGAAATATTTTAAATCTTGTGGTCGGTTAAACTTTGAATTTTCTCTCCATACAGGTAGTGTCACCAAATTTTCAGCGCGAACACTACAGCGGCCAACTCCAGGTCATGGGTAGGGTAATTATCTTCGTATTCTTTTAGTTGACAGGACGCGTATGCAACAACATTAACGTGTTGCATTAACACACATCCTAGTCCATTCTTTGAAGGCATCACTATAGATTACGACCTCTTCTGAGATCTCGGTTACCGTGAGTACCGGGACGGTTACCAATCTCTCTTTTAGGTTTTGGAAGCTTGCCTCACAAGCATCATTTCATATACATGGTAACCCTTTTCTCGTTAGCTGTGTCAAGGCGAGGCTATTCTAGCGAAGTCCTACACGAACCTTCGATAGTATCTTGCTAGTCCCAAGAAACTCTATATTGATGTTACCGAAGTTAGGCGTTCCTACTTCGTGACCGCTTTGACCTTAGTAGGATCTACAGATACTCCGTCCTTTGTCGCCACGTATCCTAGGAAAGAGACTTATCGTAACCAAAATTCACACTTTGAGAACTTGGCATACAACTTGTTCTCTCTTAGGGTGTCTAGGACTTTTCAGAGGTGTTCCTGGTGTTCCAAGTCTGTTTTCAAGTACCTAGGATGTCATCAATGAGCACGATCACAAAAGTGTCTAGACAATCCTTGAACACTTGGTTCATTAACTCCGTTAACACAGCTGGAGCATTGGTGAGGCTAAATGACATATCACGAACCTATAGCGATCATACCTTGTCCTAAATGTTGTATTTCGTGCGTCTTTTTCTTTACTCTTTATTTAATGATAACCTGACCGCAGGTCTATCTTAGAAAATATCATTGCTTCTCTTAGTTGATCGAATAAGTCTTCTATTCTAAGAAGAGGGTATTTGTTCTTTATGGTTATCTTATTTAACTCTCTGTAATCGATGAACAAACGCATCGATCCATCTTTCTTCTGAACAAACAACACTGGCGCACCCCAGGGGAATATGTTAGGTCGAATGAACCCATTATCCCGTAAGTCTTGTAATTGCTCCTTGAGTTCTTTCAACTCTCTAGCGCCATGTGATAGGGTGCTTTAGAAATAGGCCCAGTTCTCGGCTCGAGTTCGATGATGAAGTCGACCGCTCGGGAAAGGGGTATTCCAAGTAGGTCATCCGATACACATTTTGGAACTTGTTTACGATGGACACGTTTTCTAGGGTCTTTTCTTTTCCTCTTACGTCTACGACACATGCTAATATAGTCCAATCGCCTTGTTGGACTAATCTCTTTGCTTTCATCATCGAGACTACCTTTGGGGTAGCCCCGGTATTTGTGCTTTTAAATTTAAAGCTAAGTCCCACCAATGGTGAGAATATCACTCTTTCTTTTTTTTTTTTTTTTTTTTTTTTTTTTTTTTTTTTTTTTTTTTTTTT
>NW_019268558.1:1199772-1228671 GCF_002738365.1 Cucurbita moschata | reverse complement strand
TTTTTTTTTTTTTTTTGCAACATTCTATAATAGCATGGTTTGCAGCTAGTCAATCCAAGCCTAGTACTACGTCGAAGTTGGTCATCTTTACTACTATTAGGACTACGCTTAGAGTTTGGTCGGCTACTATTGCTTGGTCATTCTTTACTCTATCCTTAGTTACTACGTCTACCCTCTCAGGGCTGCTTGCCGACCATACATACAATAAGGGTTCTAATTCAAACCCTGTCTCTGATCCCTTTCGAGGTGGGCTCTCTTCAGCCTCACCTCGTCCTCTATCTCTAATAGGAGGTCGTCCCCTTCCTCGTCTTACTCTTGCGCATGATCTAGGCAGCATGGTTCTAGAAACCAAGATAGCATCTCTTAAGTCTAAGGCTCATTACCTATGAAATTATGTTATGCATCACATCTACTAAGTTCACATCATATTGCAAACAAAATCACTCAGCATGCAACACATCACATCATGCTCTTAAATAAATAGGTGAAATATCACAACAATTTCAGTAACATTAACATAAAAATGCATGCAAGTTTGAAAACGTTTTTTTTTTTTCTTATCTTGTGCAAGGCATACCTGACGATGACAGGGCATTGACGTTGGGACCATGGAACGTGTCAAGCCTACATTGTAGGCTAGTCTACAGAATCTAAAACCTAGAGCTCTGATACCAACTGTAACGACCCTAAATTTCCACATACTCAGAGTGGCTACTAACGTCTCATGCTCATCTATAATACGGAAATATAACTTTTACATGAACATAATTGATAACATAAACTTCAAAAAAACGTTTAAAACAACTTCTTCTCTGGAAAACACAGTCATGGTCTTACGTGTTAAAATATGAAGTATTGAAATTTAGAGAAAACAAAAACAAATACAAAATAATTTAAAACAATGAAATGCAAAACAACCTATTCTAACTTAAGACTAGAAATTTAAATATGAATCTACCCTATGCACGTGTCATAGTCTCTGCTCGCGATGCCGCCGTCCTCCGTACAAGTGCGCCTTGCCTTTACCTGAAAAATGAAGTGGCACACGGCCTGAGTATTTCAAAGAATACTCAGTAAGTGGCCCCACTATAGGGGCCATGCAAATGCAAACACATGCAATCATGATTTAGGGACCTATCTCTAATCATCTTAGGGGTGGCCTCTAGTCTCGGATAAATTGGATGTGTAGTACTTCCCTACACACGACTCACACGTGCGAGTGTGAATCTCCAGGGCGCTCGCACACCCCCTGGACCCTCTGGTCAAGCTAATCTGTAGCGATGTCCGGAGGTCAGCGGAACCCCATAGTGTCATACACCTCATGAACACCCTCATCTGTGTGCTTTCGCACCTGTGCGCATACGCGCTCATCATACGGTGCGCGTCCGCACTCATAATTGTGATGTCCCACATTGGTTGGGGAGGAGAACAAATCACCATTTATAAGGGTGTGGAAACCTTCCCCTAGCAGACGCGTTTAAAGCCTTGAGGGAAAACCCAAAGAGGACAATATCTGCTAGCGGTGGATCTGGGTCGTTACAAATGGTATCAGAGCCAGTCATCGGACGATGTGCTGGCCTTCTCGCTTTTCCCAGAACGGGGGTAGACACGAGGCGGTGTGCCAATAAGGACGCTGGGTCCCAAAGGGGGGTGGATTTGGGGGCGGTCCCACATCGATTGGATAAAGAAACGAGTGCCAGCGAGGACGCTGGGCCCCGAAGGGGGGTGGATTGTGATGTCCCACATTGGTTGGGGAGGAGAACAAATCACCATTTATAAGGGTGTGGAAACCTTCCCCTAGCAGATGCGTTTTAAAGCCTTGAGGGAAAGCCCAAAGAGGACAATATCTGCTAGCGGTGGATCTGGGTCGTTACAGCATTATAATAAACATAATGGTTATTTCCCTACCACGTAGCATACGCATCCGTGTTATCGTGAAGGAGAAGGGGTATCCCCCGATACATGAGCACATAATAATGCATGAGATCCCAACATTTTTCCATTTTTATTATCATATAATACCATCTACCTTACTTCTTCCTTCATATCATATCATTTTGTCATATCATTTGTCATATCTTCCATACGTGTGTCGGGGTTGTATTTCATGCTAGTTCGTTGTTTTGCATGTTGATCATAGCACATAAACTATATCATATCTTTGCAGGTACTAATTCACGTCATGCACATATCATACTATATCATATATTATAAAAGTCAAATAACATAACCCAAGCATGTCTTCAACATATCATATCATAAACATATCAATTTATCACATATAACATAACATCTCATTTTATCACAATTTACTTATACGACCTGTAATAGCCCAAAAATAAATAAACAAATAAACAAATAAAAATAATTAAAAAAAGAGTTAAAATAATAAAATAATAAAATAATAAATAAATAAATAAAATTTAGAAGGAGAAAAACATTTAGTAACCGATCCCTCTTCCTTCCTTCAATCTCTCACCACTTCTTCCCTTAAAAATAAATCTACCAACAAATCAGGAATTTCTTCTGTAAAAAGAACAGCAGATTTACCTAGAATTTCTTCCTCCCTACAAAAACAAATAGAAAAAAACAAAAGGTTTAAGCAGACTTAGTTCCACCGGAGTAGATATGTCATTTGAAGAGGTTGGTATGGAGGTCAGTATGTTAAATCTTCCTTTTATTTTATTAAATAATATTAATTTGGTTACAATTATTTAGTTTTGAATTAGAGATTAAATAAAAAGAATTCTGTATAAGTTTAGGAAATCAAAACCAATTATATTTTAGATCTACTAAATTGTTGCAATGAGTTAGATCTACTGAATTGTTGTAATGTTTTAGGTTGTAATTTTATATGAATTATAGGAAAAGAATATAACCAAATGAATCGATTAAATTAAAAGGTAAGAATATAATGGTTAACTAAATCAGAAGTAAGACAAAGGAAATAAGAAAAAATGAAATAGAGATAGAAATCAAGAATACTGTTAGCTGAAAACAAAAATAATAATAAAAATAAAAAGGGAAGATTTAGAAGTAAGAATAGATTAACAAAATTGAATAATACCTTCTAAAAAATAATTAGAAAAGAAGAGGAAAGATTTGAGGAAAGATTTGTTGAACACAATTTAAAAATAAAATAGGAAATATTAGAGGGCATGGAACTCCCTTAAATTTTGTCTATAAATATCATAATTTTAACCATGTAAATGAGAGAAATAATTTTACAGAGTTCAAACTTGAAACTGATGTCATGGGCTCACGTAGGTTGACTTGGATTTCAAAGGACGGAATCAAACTTTCATTAAGGATATATTCGTGACAACGACTTAAGCTAACCAGGTAAGTGACCTTACTATCGGCATGGTTATATTTGATGTTGACACGTGCCCTGTGATTCTGCACGTGTCATATATATTGATATGTGTGAATTGTCTGTGGATTGATATGCTTCCTATATGTTATGTTATGTTATAATATGTGGATTGTATGATAATAATTATGGTACGATGTGCTCTAGGAGATGTTTGAGATAGGATACGAGAAGGATGCACAAAACGAAATGTAACGATAGGAGTAAGATACGTTCATGAAACGTTAAGGTTAGGTTACATACCGGAGTGCTATGGATAGGAGAGATTGATGAAAGAATACGGTTTGGTTATGGGTAGAAAGGGATAGGTTTGTGATAGATTGATAGAACGATGGCGTTAGGATACGTTCTGGTGATGATATGACTAAGGTACGTTACGTAATGATATGTCTGTGATAGGTATAAGAACGTTAAGACTATGGTAAGTTAGAGAACGATATGACTATGAAGTGTTTACGTTATGACTTGTTTATGATATGATGCATTGTACGCTAGATTCTTGTGCTTAAGTACTTAGTTATGTGAACGTGAATGTATGCTTTTAGTCTGATGTGATGTGTAATGCATGTAACGATGTGTGGTCCTTGAACGATTATGGCTTGTTTGTATGAATATTTGAATGTAACTGCATGAATGGTATGACATGAAATACGGTAAATTGCATGAAACATAACCCCGTTAGGAATATGTATGATATGTAAAGAAATGAGAATGAGAATGACATGTAAGCATGAAAACGTGACAGAGGGTTATGTTCATTAATGATAACTGTAGGACTAGTGGGACCTCATGCATATTGTGTGCTCATGCATTTGGGGGGATACCCCTATCCCATCACGAGGGTACGGACGCGTACATCCAATGGTAGGACAACGATCGTTATGCCTTGCATAGCGCTGCCGTGACGGTTCTAGTTTTAACGGGTCTCGGTACGAGGGGCTCCCAGAGTATGCCCACCGGCTAGGGACAGTGGCCCAGCGGTGTACGAACTAGCTGGTGAGCCCATACTCGCACGTATGGGCTGCGTGTAGAATATATGGTACACGTCCACGATTACCTGTTAGGATTACACCGTAGGGAAAATGAAACGAAAGATAGGTCCCGTCATTTCATTGCATGTGATTGTTGCATAACCCCGATAGGGGGTCACTTACTGAGTATTCTAGAAATACTCAAGCCTCGTGCTACTTTACTTTTTCAAGTTAAGGCAAGGCACTCCTATACGGCTAACGACGGCATCGCAACTCGAGACCATGGCGCATGCATAGGGTAGTGGTATTTATTTTCTTAGTCTTAGGCTAGAATAAGATGTTTTTTAAACTTAAACTCTTATTCATTTTATTTAGACTTTTGTTGTGTCGTTTTAAAGATATTTTCGAAACATGTAAGTCCATGGCTGTGTTTTAAGATAAAGGTTATGTTTTATGGAATTTAAATGAAGACTTCCGCATTTAATGTTTATGGTACGTATATAGTAGCGACCTTAAATTAAGTAGAAAATTTCGGGTCGTTACACGACCATAAGACGCGTGCGAAGCCACTTGCATGTGCAATCAATCAACACACAATTATAACCAAACAAGGTCAAAGCTACTACTCCTTAATGCTAGCGCTACTTAAGGCTGCTCTCCAAAATTTAAGTCTCCCTAAGAAGTTCAATAATAATAAATTAAAATTATTAGAGAAATTGAATGATCTAATTTTGCTTAAAGTAATTTTAAACATACTCCTAATAATTTAAACTAACAAAACCTAATCACGCATAAATAATTTAAACTCTCAATTTAACTAGCCAAAAGTAGTCATACTAACATTAAACGCCTTAAAAAATGTATTTTTCGACTGATTTTAAATTGTTTAAAGTGAGGTACCTCACTTTTATAGTGTGGAGGTCAGTCAACTCCCTACCTCTCAATTTAAAGCAACATTGGACAATTTTTTTTTTTTTCTTCTAATTTTGGGTTATTACATTTAAAGTTGAAAGAAATTGATCGGTTGACATTTAGCCCTCTAGCAAATAATTACGAAAAAGTTATCCAAGAAGGACAAAATTTGGAGTAACGTAATAGTTCCAAAATCATTTTTAATCATAAAATGTTTTTTAATTTCTCACTCAATTAAACACTTAATTTAAGCACTATTTCTAAAGTCAACAATTTCTCCATCACCAAATAATCATTTTGACTGCATTTAATGCTTATACAATTTGATTGGTTGCCATTTAATTTTCTCATCAATTAATTAATTACGGAAACTTGTATTACAGGACAAAATTGTCATTAACCTAATACGATAATTGGAGATGTGGGTACAAATTTTAAATTTTTAAAATTTTATTAAAAAATTGTTTAATATCACATTTATTATTTAAATATGTATTAATTAATCATAATCTTTATTCAAGCATTATTTAAGTAAATAAAATAAAATGCCTTTAATTTTATTTTTGATATATAATATTATTTTAATTCCACACCTAAGACTTTTTGTATGGTGTAATTCAACGCTTTGATAAGTCAACGTTTAGTTGGGTTATATTAATATTTAGAATAAATTCACAACTGAAAACAAGTTGGGTTGGCATTGAATGAGCAATCAAGCGATCACTCAAGAAGCCTATATAACGGGTTAAGAGAGTTTAATTCAAAACCCAATTTTATAAGCAAAGATGGGTTCTTTTTCTTCTTTAATCCCCACCATTGTCATTGCACTTTTGGTGGCTCTAAGCTTGGCTTCCACAATAACAGCCAAAGGCTATGACTGCAAGTTTCCTCCACCACCACCACCCTCACCCTCACCGCCACCACCACCAAAGTTCTTTATAGCACCTCCTTCATTTCCAGCACCAAGGAGGCCGCCACCCCCTCCGCCACCAAAGAAGTCGCCACCTCTACCGGTACCAAAGAAGTTTCCTCTACCACCGTCGGCACCAATAGAGCCAGCTCCTCCACCACCACCATCACCACCATTACCAAACTCGACTCATTAACCAGGGCAAAAGAAGTCTCCTCCGCCTCCAACACCAATAAACAGGTCGCTAGGTCGCCTCCTCCTCCGCCGTCGTCTTACTACTGTTAGGTCAACATGTTCTCGCTAAGTGGGACTCTTTCATCCTTGTTGCTTTCATTTAGTATACTATCAATAAAATTATATCTTTTGTGTTTCTTCAGGTAAAAGCACACCTTCCTATTCCTATGGTAACACACATGAATCAAATATTATTTAAGTGTGAGTTTTGTTAAAATAATGTATTAAAAAGATTAAAATAGCATTCATGAACAATAAGATAAGACACATGAATGAAGTGTTATTTAAATCTCAGTTGTGCTAAAATAATATATTAAAAGGATTAAAATAAACTTGATTTTCGAGCTTTTAAATCTGGGATCTGAAAAAACATAAAGACCAAAATAAATAAAATAAAATATACGTCAAAATTTTGTGCAATTTACAAATGGGGAATGTGTTCTCCATACAAATTCAAACAAATGTAAAAACTACAAAATACATAGACATTAATGTCTTGAGACACTCCCTCTTTGGCCAGAGCTCCCCAGCAATTCTCTATCTCGACCTATGATCAATAGTCACTTGAAAAAAAATGAAGAATAGGGTGAGTAAAAATATTCTCATCACATCCTTGTCTTAGAACAAATATATATATATTCTAAACTCTAGGATGTTTGGGCCTAATCCCTATAGCTATCTAAGTATACGAAGAGACCTCAAAGTTTTGAGTGAGCCCTTGTCTTTTACTTAACCTTGGGGTCTATTTAGGTTGTTAGTCATTTGTACTTGACTTAGGTAACTTGAGACATTACCTCAATAAAATATGGTAGGCCTATAACGACATTACCACTCTTATAAACCTACCACTGGATAGGGGCACTATTGGATCTTACCTAGAATGTTGTGGGGGTATTGAAGAAGATAGGAGGATGAGACTCTGGTGACATTGTTCACACTCCTAGCGGCCTAGAGAGATACCTTAGTCATTTTTGGGTGCCGTGGAGGTTTACTAGGTTTCTAGGATGTCTAGGAAACTTAAAACACAAACTCTAAACTCTAGGACTCTTTATTCTAGCTCCTTGGGACTTTCTTAGTTTGGAAGCACTAGTGTCTAGACCTTTAATCGGCATTCATGATCCTATAGTGCTTAGATTACTGGAGCCGTTACTTACCCTAGGTCATCATATAATCGACCTATATTTTGCGCCATAAGTCTTATGTCAATGTAGACAACTATGCTCGACAAGGAGAACATGCATTCTATCACCTCGAGCTAACATACATTCTAATGCCTTCATGCAAGCTCAATGAGAAGATAACGTCCATCAATCACTTGAAGCATATATTACAATATTACTTCCTCCTTTTTAGCCCAACTAAACATATATAACAACATGCATCTCAAAATTTTATCTTATCTTAGGGGCATTTCTATAATTTTCGACAACATACGTGACATTCTCAGCTAAAACTACTGATTTGATGCTTTATTCATGTATATTCTAACAACCTAAGACAGGATATGATAGCATGATTGTTCGTTCTAGCAATCCCTACCAGTATTGCTCGAGGAGAGTCTGAATGGTTACTCACTTAGATGATGTGTGCCTTTCTAAACTCATTTTCCACTGGTTAGCTGCTCAAAATTTTCTGAAATTCCTCTAGCAAGACCTAGTTCAAGTTTAATTAGGGTCATAATTGAAATAAAAGCAAAAAAAAACAGTCGTACGAGAGTTGAAATGAATGGAAATTAGCACTTCACGTGCCTTCATAGACTTCCCACAGGTAGGCAGGATATCTCATGCGTGGGTCTCACGCTTGCATACGCATGCGCTCAGAAATGCATTGTGCTCCAAGCAGGCCCGAGTTTGAGCTTTAGCTGTAACACCCGAGCTCCGACAAAGTATTAAATATTTTTTTTTTTCTATGAGTCCAAACTTGAGTTTTATTGAGAGCCTTAAAGATGAAATTTCAAGATAGCGTAGAAGAGAAAAATACTTGAAAAAGTCGAGCCCTCGATTAGATACCTGAAAATTGAAATTTGTGAAAGGTAAAAGAAAAGACAGGCAAAAGAAAGAAAAGAAAAGAACGGAGAAGGAATAAAAAGAAAGGAAAGGAAAGAGAAGAAAAGAAAAGAAACGAAAGGAAAAGGAATAAAAAGAAAGGAAAGGAAAGAGAAGAGAAGAAAAGAAAAGAAAGAGAAATGAAAAGAAAAGAAAGGAAGGAAACCCTAGAGAGTAGGAAGATAACTGCCTCCTAACTTCGATTCCGACCGCAAGAAGCCTAATTCCGGCCAAGATCCTTCATAGAAACTTGCTATATCTCACATTGGTTGGAGAAGAGAACGAAACACTCTTTATAAGGGTGTGAAATCCTTTCCCTAGCAGACACATTTTAAAGTTTTGAGGAAAAACTCAAAGAAGACAATATCTGCCAGCAATGGATATGTGCCGTTACAAATGGTATTAGAGCAAGACATCGGACTATGTGCCAGCGAGGAACCTATTCCTCGAAGGGGGTAGACACGAGGCGATGTGCCAGTACAGACGCTGGGCCCTAAAGAGGTGGTGGATTGTAATATCCCATGTTGGTTGGGGAGGAAAACAAAACACTAGGTAGCAGACGCGTTTTAAAGACTTAAGGAGAAGCCCGAAAGAAAAAGCTCAAAGAGGACAATATCTGCTAGCGGTGGACCTAGCCGTTACAGTTGGTTATTTATAGGAAATGAAAGGTGATAGAAAACTTCCAATACAAAGCCATAATATGATTGCGACCCCCGAACATCGAATACCAATACAAATAATGGAGAATACTTTATTTTGTATTTGTTTGAAAAACTTTTTTGTTCTATCTAACTAATGAATACTCCTTTTGTAACGTAAATAGATAATGAAGTTTCAATTAGGAAGGGAAGTGATGGTATTTAATATGCAATAAAAGAACTTAGGAATGGGTTTAGCTAAAAATGAATACTTTAAATAAATTTTTATCAAAATATATTTAATGATATAGTATTTAAATAATAAAATGACCCAATCAATTTGTTATAACATAAGATTAAAGCTATAAATACTATATTATAGCGTTAAAAAATAATGTTATAATAAATTAAAGATAACCTAATATTTTTAGCTATATTAAACATATTATAGATTTAATAAAACGCTATAAAAAAAGTTTTTATATCAATGTATATAAACTATAGTTGTATCTTCTATTATAGCATCTATTATAGCTTTTTTTTTAAAATGCTATAAAAGTCTCGTACGGTTAATAACATGGGCTGTCACAACGTACGAAAAACGCTATAAAAAGTCTACGATAGCATTTCTCGTGTGTTATCCACTCCTTTATTTCTTGTAGTGCCACTACCCTTCAAAGCCCAAAAAAAAAAAGACATAAATTATGGCCATGATTGACAAGGGTGGAAAATCATGAATCAAGTACTATTTATGGAAACTTATGATCCACTTCACCTTTGCAAATGTCACTTCTAAAACTCCAAACAGTTCTTCCTAACTCAGTCAACTTGTAACACATAATTTTGTATATAAATAAATGCTTGCTAAATCTTCATAGTCTTTGATCATGTAATAGATCCATTTAGAATATTTGAAACACCGTGATTCTTATAATCTTCTCCCTCTTCGGAAGGATTCGTTATCGAATTAGAAGAGTTATCACCTACATCAAAAGAACTAAAGTAAGCAACATTGAAAGTAGGATGTATTGTAAAATTTTCTTGGAAGATCAATTTTATAATCATTGTTATTAATTCCTTCAAGAAACTGGCAAGGGTCATCCCCTCCTAGATGTAACTTTATCTTCCTTTAAAATGAAAATTTCTCCTCGCGAAAATGTATCTAAACCCGATCAGCAGGTTAGAAAATAAGTTTCAGGTTAGAAAATAAGTTTCTTTCGTCCTTTTTTCATTCTTGAACCAACTTTGAGATTTTATTTTTTAATTCTCTTTCACCTCTTTATATGGTTGGTTTGTTTATGACTGCTTCACTCACAAAAACATTAGAAATAACAGGAATACGAGGTGTAAATGAATTAAATTCATAGATATATTAGTCCAAACTGTCTTTTCTGTATACTTTCCCCGGTTCCATTGCTACCGCAGGCTTTACGCAATCAATCGGATCATATAGATATCCCTTCAACACAACATAGGTTATCGAAAGGATCTCAGAGACCCACCAAAGCACGAAATCCAGAATCTTTCAAAAAACGGATTCCTATTCGAAAGTGCATAACCGCATGGATAAGCTCACACTAACCCTTCAATTTTGGATCCAATTCGGAATTTTCTTTGGGAGGTATCGGGAAGGAATTGGAATGTAATAATATCAATTCATACAGATACAGAAGAAAAGATTCTCTACTGATTCAAACACTATACCCGCGGGATAGGGATAGAGAAAGAGGAAAAAAACGAAGATTTCACATAGTACTTTTGATCTATATGATCTAGACTTAACTTCTTTACCTTTGAAATATTAATTACAAAACTTAGAACGTCATGCTTCATGTTTCAGCCAAAAGAAGGGACCGTGCAACATATTGTAACTTTTGTTAATCACAGAATGTTCTATTGAGCCACCCCATGTACTTCTTTTGCAAGTAAATCTTTTATAAAAAATTTACAAACACAATGCTTACTTTTCTTGAACATAAATTCACAAACACATAATAATCATCCAGAGCTTTATTCACAAGACAAGATGCAAGATGCATTAAAGTTCTCTTTTCTAAGTATAATCAAAACAGATTTAACATGCTCTACATGTATCAAACAAAGTTTTCAAATAAATTAAAATATCATTCAAAATACACATCAAATGGTCACTCAAAGCACATTAATGTACTAAGAATATTAGTTAGCCCAATAAGCATAACAAATTATTCATACCATCCAAACTTAACTTTGAAAGTTATTTTTCATTCATCTCCTACTTGTATTCTAATTTGATGATATCTAGATTTTAAATTAATCTTAGTAAATAGACATGAACCATGAAATTCATCAAGCACGTTATCTAGTTTAGGAGTAGAATGTCGATACATTATAGTAATTTTGTTGATGGCTCTACAATTCACATATATGTGCCAAGTTCCATCTTTCTTTGTCATTAATAAGATTGGTACAAAACATGAACTTAAACTTTCTCGTGTATATAGCTATTTTCCATGAGCGCCTCCACTTGACTCTTAATTTTTTTAGTCTCAGTTAGATTGACTTTATAAGCTGGTCTATTAGGAATGACAGTCGTCGAAATGAAATCTATTTTATGTTCAATACCTCTAATGGGAGGTAATCTTGTAGGTACTTCATCTTGGGACACGTCCTCAAATCAAATCGTGTAAAAGAGATTGAAACACACTAGGCAAAGACAAGTTGTTATCATTAGAGGTCAAACACCCTTCCTCGTACTTAAATACAAAGATGATTTTTTTTCTTTTGTGAAAACATTGCACTTCTCACCTCTACAACTCTAACCTAACCATTTACTTTCTTTCTTTTTTCTTTTTTCTTTTTTCTTTTTCAATTTCATCTCTTCTTTAATTCTTCTTTCCACTAATTTTTACATTCTTCTACTTAAAATTCTTTTTTTTTTTCCTCTCTCTCGCTTCAATTGATTAGCAAATACATATGCATAACTGAAAGGTACAAGAGTGGTTTTTCTACCATCTTTTGTAAAAGACTACATATTCAAATAACCATCGTACACGACTTTCCTATCAAATTTCCAAGGTCAGCCAAGCAGTATGTCTCTAGCAAGTATTGATAACACATCATAAAGAATTTCATCTTTATATTTTTTCAAAATAAAAATATATTAAAGCTTGTAAAACTAACTTTATTGTTCCACTATCACCGAGTCATTGAAGCTCGTAAAGTTTAAGATGGTGTTGGGTTGGAATTTGCAACCTTTTGATCAACATGGTACTTACTATGTTAGTGCAACTTCTACTATCAATAACAAGACTACAAAGAGTCCCATTAACTAAACCCCATGTTCGAAATAGATTATCTCTTTGGTCATCAACATCGTTCTCCAAAACTTGAGTTTTAAGAAGTCTTCCTGTAACAAGTGTCAAACCTCTTCATTCTCCATGATTTCTTTATCAACTAGTTCATCAGGATCATTTTCCTCACCATTTGTGACAAATTCTCCATTCTTAATGATTATGACTTTCTTATTAGAACAATCGCGACTAATATGACCAATTCCTTAACGTTTCCAGCATTTGATGTCTATTTCTTTCTCGAATCTCGTTGTATTCCTTCACTTTCTCCTTATCCTGGGAGGTCTCAATTTTGTCTTTTTTTGTCAAGCTCATAATTGTCTCTAAGCTTGAAATCTATCTTTTCAATATTTTCATTCTTTTTTTCCAAGGGTTAAAAGAAGTAGACTTAGAAAGAGCATACCACTTGGAGTTCTTCTCCCAAGTTAATTACCCTTCAATTTTGAGGGCAAGGTGTAAGAATGTTTGCATATCAAAGTACACTTGCATATCTACTCAATGAGCAAGTTGTCGGTTCAATCCACCAAAAAATTTAGCAATTATATCCTCCTCGTCTTCATCAATGCATGCTCTATTCATAAGAGTCTCTATTTCTTTGTAATAATCTTCTACACTTTTGAATCCTTTGGTAAAGTATACAATTTTTGCTTGAGTACTCGAGAATAATGCTTAGGAATGTACCTTTTCCTTATCAATGTATTAATTTTCTCTCACGTTTCAATTGGTTCTTCATAATTTCTCCTCCACTTTGATTACAAACATGTCCACTACATAATTGCATAATCACAAATTCAGCCATGGCAAGTTTTAGCTTCCTTTCTTCACTAAAATTGTAGCAATCGAAAAAATGCTCAATTTCGCTCTCATATTACAAATTCTCCTCCAGATCAGACTTCCCATAAAATGTTGAAATTTTGAAGCTTTACTCTCCTAACTCCTCTTTCTTCTCTTCTCTCATATTGGTAATCCCTCTTAACCCTTCATAGAGACATCGAATGTTGGAAATGTCAAGGAATTGGTCATATTAGCTGTGATTGTCCAAACAAGAGAGTCATGATCATCAAGAATGGACAAGTTATCATTAGATGTGAGGAAAGTGACCAAGATAAGCTAGTTGAAGAAGAAGTCCAGGAGGATGAAGAGGAATTGGAAGATGGGAGTCATTTGGCAGTTCTTACAAGAAAACTTCTTAAAACTCAAGATACAGAGAATGATGTTGATGATCAAAAGAGACAACATATTTCACAAACGGTGTTTAGTGAAGAGGACTTCTTGTAATCTTGTTATTAATAGTGGAAGTCGCACCAATGTAGTAAGTACCATGTTGATCAAAAGGTTATAAAGTTTCAACCCAACACCATCTTAAATCTTACAAGTTTCAAAGGCTCAAGGTCAGTGGTACAGTGAAGGTAGTTTCTCATGCTTTAATATCTTTTACTTTGGAAAAATATAAAAATGAAATTCTTTGTGATGTGTTTTCAATGTTTGCTGGAGACATATTGTTTGGTCGACCTTGGAAATTTGATAAGAAAGTCTTGTATGATGGTTATTTGAATAGGTATGCTTTTATAAAAGATAGCAGAAAAGTCACTCTTGTACCTTTGAGTTATGTATTTGTAGTTGCTAGTCAAATTAAAGTTGGAGGAAAAAGAAAAGAGTTTGATGAAGAAGAATTGAAAGAAAAACCAGAATTGAGTGAAAATTTAAAAGAAAAATCAAAGAGAAAAAAATACAAAAATAGAAAAAAAAAATGAAAATAGATATGAGATTGAAAAAAAGGAAAAAATGTAATTGGCTAGAGTTGGAGAGGTGAGAAGGGCAATGTTTTCACAAACAACCATCTTTGTACTTATGCACAAGAAATGATGTTTGATCTCTAACGATAACAATTTGTCTTTGTCTAGTATGTTTCAATCTCTTTTACAAGAATTTGAGGATATGTTCCAAGATAAAGGACATAAAGGACTACCTCCTATTAGAGGTATTGAGCATAAAAAAGACTTCATTCCGGGAGCTGTTATTCTTAATAGGACAGCTTATAAAGTCAACCCAACTGAAACTAAAAATTCAGAGACAAGTGGAGGAGCTCATGGAAAAGGGCTAAATACGAGAAAGTTTGAGTTCATATTCGGTACCAGTCTTATTGGTGCCAAAGAAAGATGGAATGTGGCGCATGTGCATGGACTGTAAAGCCATCAACAAAATCATTGTAAAGTATCGATATCCTATTTCTAGACTAGACGATATGTTTGATGAATTGTCTGGTTCATGTCTACTTATAAAGATTGATTTGAAATCTGGATAGCATCATATTATAATGCATGTATGAGATGAATGGAAAACAATTTTCAAAACTAAGTTTGGATGGTATGAATGGCTTGTTATGCCTTTTGAGTTAAAAGTAATGCTCCGAGTACATTTATGCACTTAATGAATCATGTTTTGAGAGAATATTTGGGAAACATGATGTTGTGTATTTTGATGATGTTTTAATTTATTCGAAAACTTTGCAAGAACATGTGGAGTATGTTAAGTCAGTTTTGATTACATTTAGAAAAGATAAACTTTATGCTAATTTTAATAAGTATAGTTTTTGTATGGAAAAAGTTAACTTTCCTAACTTCATAGTTGGTAAACATGGAGCAGAAGTAGATGAAGAGAAAGTTAAAAGCAATTAGGGATTGGCCAACATAAAAAAATACAAGTGAAGTTCGGAGTTTTCATGGGTTAGCTAGCTTCTATATGAAATTTATAAAAAAAATTTAGCACGATAACTGCACCATTAAATGACTTATTGAAAAAAAATGTTGTTTTTAAATGAGAGGAAATGCAAGAGAACGCATTCAATGAGCTTAAAAAAAATTAACCAAGGCACCATTATTTGTCTTGCCTAACTTTGATAAGACTTTTGAAATTGAGTGTGATGCAAGTAGTTTGGGCATAAGTGTTGTTTTGATGCAAGTAGTTTGGGCATAGGTGCTGTTTTGATGCAAGATGGAAAACGCTTAAAGTATTTTAGTGAACTATGATAAAGAATTGTCGCTCTAATTCTCACATTGCAGGTGTGGCAACACTATTTTTATGGCCTAGAGAATTTGTGATCCAATCATGAATGCTTGTGAATACTTGAAGTATCTTAAGGGTCAAAGCAAACTAAACCGTAGGTATGCAAAGTGGGTGAAGTTTATTGAAACATTTCTATATGTCATCAAATATAAGCAAGGTAAGGATAATATAGTAGCTGATACATTATCTAGAAGATAGCAGCTGATGCATTATCTAGAAAGTACAATCTGTTTACTTTTCTTAGCAAAAATTCTAGATTTGAGCCTATCAAAGAATTATACGGGGATGACTAGGACTTTGGAACTATTTATACATCTTGTCCGGCAACAAAAGCGGTGGATGATTATTATGTGTTTCATGAATTTCTATTTAAGAAAAGTAAACTTTGTATTCTTAAATACTCTATAAGAGATTTGCTTGTATAAGAAGAAACACATGGGGTAACTTAATGGGACATTTTGGAACTAATAAAACTTATAATGTGTTGTATGAACACTTCTTTTGTCCAAAGATGAAGCACGACGTTCATAAGTTTTGTAGCCAATGTTTTAAATGTAAATAAGCTAAATCTATATCACAACCAAATGAATTGTATACACATTTGAATGTACCTAACAAACCTTGGACTAATATATCTATGGATTTTGTTCTTGGTTTGCCACACACAAAAATTAAAAAAAAAAAAAGGAAATAGTATTCTTGTTATGGTAGACAACTCATTTTATTACATGCAACAAGACGGGTGATGCAAACCATGTTGCTGACTTATTCTTTGGGGAAGTAGTAAGATTACATGGAATCATCAAAATTATTGTTAGTGATAGAGATGTTAAATTCTCAAGACACTTTTGGAATGTGGTAAATTTGGTACCAAATTGTTGTTTTCAACTACGTGTCATCCTCAGAATGATGGGCAGACTGAGGTGGTTAATAGAATATTAGGAGCATTGCTTAGGGCTAATATTCCTAAGAATATTAAGTTTTGGGACGAATGTTTGTCATTTGTAAAGTTTGCATATAATAGAGCAATTCATAATACTACTCATTGTTCTTTTGAAGTTACGCTCTTGATTTACTCACTATTCCTTTTAATATTTTTGTGAGTGAAGTAGCCACAAGCAAGGTATATTTGATCAAAACAGTGCACAAAGAGGTGAAGGAAAAAATTGAGAAACAAGATTTTAAAGTTGTTTCAAGAATTAACAAATGACGGAAGGAAATAATTTTTCAACCCAATGATTGGGTTTGGATACATTTTCGCAAGGAGCGATTCTCATCTCAAAAAAAAGACAAAGTTACATCCAAGAGGGGATAACCTTATAAAGTTCTTAAAGAATTACAATATCTATAAAATTGATCTTTCAGGAGAATTTTCAATATATTCTATTTTCGATGTTGCTTTCTTGAGTCCTTTTGATGTAGGTGATGATTTTTCTGATTCAAGGACGAATCCTTTTGAAGAGGGGGAAGATGATAAGGATCACGGTGTTCCAACTGAACCTATTACACGATCTAAAGCCAAGAAGATTCAACAAGCATTTATTTTTTATCTACAGAATTTGACAAGCTCGGTTCAACCATTATTTCATGTGTTACAAGCGGATGAAGTTGTTATAAATAGCATTTGGTTGATAATTTGTTAGAGAACTTTATTTATTATTTTAATTCCACAATGGGCAAAAGGGTGGGAAGTTACTTGTCAAAATAACCTAACTTTTTTTTTAGATTGAAAGGGGAGTGCGAGTAAATCATGGTCACTAAGCATTTGAAGGGTTGGAAGTTTCTTTTGTAGAGAGAGTATAAATACCCACAAATTGCTATGTAAAGGACAAATTTTTTTAGGAATGAAATTGAACTCTCAAGTTCAGACTTTCTCTCCTAGAATTTGAGTTTCATCTTTATCATTTCTAAATTTCAAGCAATTCTTGTGGTAGATTGCATCAAGTTGTGATCAAATTCTATTGTGAAGTGACTCAAATTACAATAAGGTTTCAAATCTTCTATTGTGAAGTGACTCAAATTACAACAAGGTTTCAAATCTTACTCCTGATCTTAAGAGGTATTCTGATTTTACCATTATCTCTTGGCTGATCTGAATTTTGTATAAGAAGGCGTTAATTTCTTTGATTCAAGAGTTCTTGCTTCAATAAATGTTGGAATCGTTGGGCTGAGGATTAGCATTGTTTTTTCTCTGCTACTATAGCTATTTGGTCTTCTAGAAATGTCTTGAAGTTCCACGTGGTTCTCTTGCATGTCACAAGACCCTGTTGGAGACCGAAAGTTGTTCATTGGATTCTAGTACCACAATTCTTCCGGACAACAGATCTCATTTAGGGTGGACCAACTTTTATATTCCCATACTTGGTAAACTTGTATGGCCACATCAGTAAATAACTAACATCCTGGGTTGAGGCACGACCTCATCATACCTATTAAGACCATATGGCGTCATCTCTTTTGAACATCATATTGTGTAAGGTTAGCAGGCAACCTTTAAACACAGAGTCACAGTGTCACAATGAATCTAGGGAGCATAAAAAAATTAAAATTTTTTAAATATAATAAAGAAAAGCTTCATTAACTTTAAATATATATATATATATGTATATATATAATGGGCGGCATTGTGGAACCATGCTATCCACAATGCTATATAATCCTTCGTCACATTGTCACTAAGATAAATGAGGCAGAACTTCACAAAGATTATGAGAGTTTACGTTTTGCCTCACAACATCACTCCCATTCACTCCCATGAAAAGTAAAAGACTATGCGAGTCTTCATCCCCCCTTCACGAACGCTTTTGCACAATGTAACAACAAAAAACCATAAACCACACTAAAAGTGAAAAAACGAAAGAACAACAAATGACCAATTTTAATATAGTTTGTACTCTTATTTGTAGGACCTGCTAGATCAAGCATACATTTATGTAGAAGCTTGAAGGCATATTCACTTATTGTGCAATATTCTGTTCTTGATGTTTATGTCCCTTTTATTTCTAAAAGGCTGTTGAACTTGAGCAGGAAATATGGCTGAAGGGTGCTGTAAAACAAATAACATGCCCATATCCTCTTCCTCTGCATCAGAGTGGAGGGGCCTGGAGGCCTCCTTTACTAATTGCAGATGAAGGGCAGTTCCATCACTTTGCTTGAACCTAGACTAAGCCTTCACCAACTACCCTTGCTTCAACTGTCCTTACTCTGTTCCTATGTTTTTTTCTTTAGAATTTTCAAACTCAGGTTTTCCTTTTCAATTAGCAGCGGGAGTATGCACCATTTTTGTAGATGTCTTTCTACCTCTTCTTTCCCAAAATAAGAATACTTTTCTTTATCATAAATATCCTGACACCCAAGTAAAAGAAGGGTACATAAATGAACTGAGACCACATTCAAATGAGAACGATTCTAAGGATAGAATCACTAAGAAAGGCTTAAAAGAATAGAAAGTCAGTACCTATACCAACAATGTACACTTTTTTGGTGGCTCAATTATAAGAACTTCATAATTAAGTGTGATTTTCTTGGAGCAATTTTATGTTGGGTGACTTCCTTGGAATTTTCCTAACATGCATGTGAGTGATGAAAAAGCATGCTTGAAGAACTCGTGTTTGTCTGTGGGCCTAGTCTTCACTCTTAGCAGCGAGGAGTAAGTACGTGACCATGTCGCATGGGATGCAAAGGAATGCAGAGGCCATTAGGTGTCAAATTCGTATTTCAAATCTTGGGTATGGGTCATTACAAATGGTATTAAAGTCGTACCTCTCCTTTTAAATTGTTGTTCGAGGACGAACTAAACGAGAACCTGGTGGGCATGTGACACCCAAGTAAATGAGGGGTACATGAATGAACTGAAACTACATCCGAATAAGAGCGATGTTGAGGATAAAATGACTAAGGAAGGCTTAAAAGAATTGAAAATTACTACCTATACCAACAAGGTGCACCTTCCTTTTCGAAGGCTCAATTATAGAAACTCTATAGTCAAGTGTGCTTTGTTTTGAACAATTCTATATTGGATAGCCTCTTGGAAATTTTCAAAAAATGCATGTGAGTCTAAGTCTTGAACAAAGCATGTGAGTCTGTTTTGAACAAAGCATGCCGAAAGAACTCGTGTTGGTCTGTAAGTTTTCACTCTTAGAAGTGAGAAGTACATGATCATGTCTCAAAGAAATGTCAGGGTCATCAGGTGTCGAATTTGAATTCTAAATGTTTGGCATGGGTCATTACAAATGGTATCAAAATCATACCTCTCCCAATAAGATGTGGTTCGGGGATGAACTTAGAAGAATGTTGGTGGGTATATGACACTCGAGTAAATGAGGAGCACATAAATTGACCGAAACCACATCCAAAGGAGATCGGTCCTAAAGATAGAATGACTACGAAAAGGCTTAAAAGAATTAAAAGTCACTACTTATACTAGCACGCTGTACCTTCCTTTTCGGTGGCTCAATTATAGGGACTTATTAGTTAAGTGTGTATTGTTTCAAGCAATTATATGTTAGGTGACCTCCTGAGAATTTTTCTAGGATGCATGTGAGTAAAAACAAAACATGCTGAAAGGACTTGTGTTGGTCTATGAAGATAGTTTTCACTCACTCTTAGAAGCAAGGAGTAAGTGACATGAGAATTTTTCTATGATGCATGAGAGTGAGAACAAAACATGCTAGAAAGATTCGTGTTTGTCTATGAGAGTAGTCTTCACTCTTAGAACCAAGGAGTAAGTAATGTGACTGTGATATCTTACATTGGTTGGGAGGATAACGAAACACCCTTTATAAGGATGTGGAAACCTTCCCCTAGCGAACCTTGAGGGGAAGCCCGAAAGGGAAAGCCCAAAGAAGACAATATCTGTTAGCGGTGGACTTGGGTAAAAGATTTTTCGGAGATTCTGTTAGCGATGGACTTGGGTTGTTATAGTGACCATATCTCCTAGCGGTGGACTTGGACTATTACAGTGACCATGTCGCAGGAGAATGCTGGGGTCACTAGGTGTCGAATCTAAATTTCGAATTTTGATCTGAGTCTTGGACATGAGTCGCTACACTAAGTCTTATTAATAAAAATAACATATGCACAATAGGCATGTGGAAAAGTAGATAATTTGTTGAAATGAGATTTACTGGCTCTATCTTTCGGATTGACAGGGGTTTGATATTATGTTGTTTTCTTTTTGGTTTGAAATGGCAAGCTCTAGCTGATGCTGCAAAAGCTATATCATGCTATTGGAAATTTGTTTTGCTGCAATTGTCTGTCCTACAAGCTTAACTTTTGTGGGATAAGTTTGGAGCAATGACATTAGAAATTGAGGTCAATATAGAGGAAGCAGCTGAGCTTGTCAATCACACTGAATCAAATAACTATAGGTAACTGGAAATAAACTAATTCCAATCATGTCAAATAGAATTGTTGATTAATCCTGAACAAACAAGCTCATCATACCAAACTTATATCTTTCACCGATTTACGTTGTTTAGAAATGTTGACCCAAGGGCTGTAAGAACAAGTATTTCTCTTAGCAATAGTATGCCATCCGAAAGAATCAAAACCATGTATACTTGCAATTACCTACCGCCAAAGAGAGGATGACTCATGGAAAAATCTCCATCCCTATTTTATTGACCTTCAAACCACCCATTAAAAGTCCGCCATCAGTGGTTTTTAGAACCAAATTTCATTTAACAAGATGTTTGGGCTTGCCATCTTCATTGCACTCCCATAGAAAATCCCATCTTTTTCTCAATCACAGAAATAAATTTAGCAAGTTAAACTGATGTGAGATCAGGAAGTATTGTAAAATTTGAACCTATAAGCATCTAGGAGCATTGGCACTATATATAATAGTATGCCATTGTCAATCTAGGGGTACACTGATGGTGATACCAGTTGCCATTGAAGATGATATGTCCTTCTGGTACAAAAAAATTTGGGCACAATATCGCTGATCTTTGGAAGTTTTCTGATATCTCTTCATTATTCAAAACTGAATATCACAATGTGTTAAATACACACAGAAGAAAAATGAAAAAAAAATAAAGGTAAACTAACTAATCAACCCCTGAACTTTAAGGATCAAAACCGTGATCAGAAACATATAATAAATCTAAAGTTCCTAATAGGCTATTGACAAAAATGTCCAAGTTTGTGACAGAATCCAAACAATTGAAATAATATTGAAATATGAAAGATAAAAAAACTATAAGGTAACTAAAATAATTCAAGTTACGTGAATCCTCCCTCTCGTGCAATCCCACAGGCCCTAAGCTGACTAAATGTGTTAATAATTTTATAAAAAAAATACTTGTATGTATTTTTAAATCTAAACATCATCTAATTCTGTATGGTTGAAAACATTAAAATATTTAGAGGAATACAATTTTTCCCCCAAAATATAATTCATTTCATTGATTATGAATTTGTAGCGTCTTTATCCTAAATTGTTTAGATGTCTCTATGCTATGTTTTGTTTTTTTGACTACTTAATTACCTGGAAAGAGATGAGGTGCGTTTAAAAAAATGTATAATGAGCATAATTGGACAGAAAGGACAAGGGTTTAATGATTTTTTCACACATCATCTAAACCTGGTAGGATGGAACTTCAACCATGCACATTCCATATAGCCAACTAGAAGTGTTTAAAAATTCAAGCACACGAGAAAACACATGCTCTGTTTCAATTCTCAATCAAGTCATGCGCTGGACAAATGTAACGTAAATAAAGTAATACAATTGTGCTCTCACCCCTTGAATTGCCATTCTCTGCGGCACATGGGGCAATGAGCCTGAGAAGTCTGTGCATTCACCCATTTAAGGATGCAATGAAGATGGAAAGCATGGTTGCATGCACCCCAAACTGCATTTAAAGAAAAACTGAATGAGGGGTCTTTACCATCTTGTTCTAAGAAAAAGAAACGTTTAAAGGGAAATGAGATAACTAATCCAAACATGATTACCAATCTGGAATTAGAACAGGGTGCAGCCTCATTTTCTTGTTAATTAAAGAACCAACTAAATGGTATTTTGAGGTCACTTGCATGTATGTGAGTTAAATACACACACACTCACACATGATATTAAGCATCACAAATCATCTGTGCTAAACTGTGCGGTGCAATTATTTATGGCAGGAAAGAAAGTATATGAGGTTAGGAAGACAAAGCTAGCTAACTCACTCAATGGGCAATCATCCCCGGGGAGTTTGCAATCAGGGCAACAACCATCAAAAGCCATCCTACAAATTCCACATGTTTCATCTTGAGCATTCCAAGTCCATGATGCAACAGCATGCCACCTATATTTTACAGAAGGGAATGGTTAATTTAATTATACTCAACAGAAGGAAATGTGAGAAAAGAAAAAAGGGAGCGTACTCTTTTTAGACACCAAACACGTTTGCAGAGGAGTCTGGGTCAAGGAAAATGTAATTGCATATATGGCAGATTAAAAGATACCAGTTCTAATGTGTTGATGCAGACAGGATATTGTGCAACAGCTAGCAGAGATATGGTACTAACATGTACATAGTTGGAATGGGGTAATTATAGTTGATCCAGAATGATGATAAAAAGGAGATCCAAAAGCACATGTTAAGACGACATCAACAAAAATAAGTCAGGGAGAACACAGAAAATTCCTCAGTGGTAAGAATAAAAAGATACCTAAAACTACGAAAGAGAGTAATTGAGCAATCACAACATTATTGCAACCATTAGGTGGAATGAGTAATTGAGCAATCACAACATTATTGCAACCATTAGGTTGACTGAACTGAAGGCCTTGTTTTGTAAACCTTTTCTTCTTCCTATCCAAAATAGGGGCTTCATCACCAACCCCAACCTTTTAGGATTAAAAAGGATTAAGATGAACATGAAGTTGTTAATAATATCCACGTCCAACTTTCATATTTGATCTTTAAGCTTGAAAACATATGGATCAATCAATTAATCAAGGGGCACAAACTAATACGAAAACATAATTACTGATTTCTCAACATTAAGGAGGACAAAAACCAAAAGCCCAATAGTCAGATTCTGCTGCCTTTCAATTAGGAATAAGTACGATAGAGTCAATCAATATACAACAGATATTTAGAGAATGGACATGAAAACAGATATGCAATGGATACTCAAAATTTTTACTTTCATCTCCACTCCAGGTAAGCCAAAACCTGTCATCAATAAAGGTAATTGTAACGATACGAGTTTCAAAAAAAAAAAAAAACGCCTGAAATCTCGCCGGAATTCGCGAGATTTCCGGCGAGGCACTCCTTTCCTTTTGAGTCGCTGTTGTACCTGTGGGAGAGGAGCAGAAAGATTGAGGTGAGGAATCGAAAACGTCGCGAGGCTTCGGACCTTTGTGAGTTCTTAGGTAGGAGCGAACCAACGCCGGGGTACTTCGTAACAAGAGGGACAGACGCACCGCAAGGACGAACGGAAGACGGCAGTCGAGTTCCGCGATTAGGGTCTGTCGAGATTCTCCGGTGAGGAAGACAAAAGCAGCTGATCGCGGATCGGGTTCTTCGGGTACCCGCGAGCTCGCTTCAGCCAACATGCGGCCCGCTGTTTCGGCCCGTGCCTTGCAGTCCGCGTTCAGACACTGATTCTGGGCCGCGACCCATTCCGGCCCAAGACCAGCGATACCAGCCCGCGTCCAGAAGCCGTGCGCGCCAGTGACCTTCTCGACTTGTCGGCTCGGTACTTCGGCTGCGTCGGCTCGGCTCCGTTTGTATTATGCGGCTCGGCTCGGTGGCGTGGTTCGGCGGCTCGACATACAAATAATATATGGATTCCTACGTTTTTGACCTTTTTGGAGCAGTTTTCGCCCTTGTTTTAATCATATGAAGTCATTGTAACTCTTAATTGCTAAAAATGTTTTTATTATAGGAACGTACCTTGATACTAGACCTAAGGTCTAATTGGGTTACATTATGAAAAGTTTTTATGATAGGAACTTACCTTGATACTAGACATAAGGTCTAGTTGGGTTACATTATGAAAAGTCGATGTATGTATATAATGTGGTTTTATAGGAAGTAGTTAGGTGTTGTAGTTAGACATTGGAGTTAGCTTATTGCAAGTGACTTCGGCCAAGGCCAGAGATGTAACTTACAGTTGGAGTTACTTTATGTACGATGGTGTGTGCCCTGTGGCCTTTACATGCACCATATTTGTTGTGAAACGTTGATGTATACTATGCCATGTATTTTTGTTGTGAAATGTCAATGTATACCATGTCATGTATTTTTGCTGTGAAATGTCGATGTATATCGTTCCTATGTGTTTTTGTTCTTGCCATGAATTGTTTACTTCGTATGGGTGAAATGAGTTGACATGTCATGAATATGATGAGAGCTTTGCATGCTATGAATGCAGTGACTGAAGAGATACGATATGCTTACATATTGCTTAACTAAGTCATGCTATGAAACACGGCAAGGAATGAAATATAGTATGTATTAATGTTATGAAACATGGTAAGGGAATGAAACAAACATAGTATGTATTATGCCATGAAAGGTAAGACTTAGGAACCTCATGTATGTTATGTGTCACGTGCATAGGAATACTTCCCCATTATATTATGATGGCATATATGTGTATGTTCGATATTATGCCTGTTATGATATCATGCAAACCTTTCCTTTTCCGTGGTGTCCAGTAACGTGTATCACGTTGTACCTAACCAACCCAGACCTAGGAGGTTTGTATATGAACCTGCCTAGTGGGCCCACATTAAGTACGTGAGCCGTGTGTGGAGAAGTACCAGACATCCACCTTACCCCAATAAAGTAGGGGCTTTAGGCCATGTAAGGGAATGGAAGATAGGTTCCCCTCATGTTGTTGCATGTGTGTGTGCTGCACGTGATTTGCATGTGTTCTGTATATGTATTGTATGCGTTTATGATTAAGTGTGCATGGGTTAACGTCTCTACTTAGATTATGAAAATTAGAGGCGTTACAATAACTGTTAAATGAAAATGGAGAAGAAGAGAGCAAAAATTGCTAATATGTCATCAGATAAACTAGAAGTCTAAACCTTGACGCAAGAATAACCAAACGTAAGACCTATAGACATAATAGCAAAGTGTCAACACTCGAGAAGCTTATCATCTTCACATTACACAAATCGGTACTTGCATTATAAAAGGTATGTAATATCGAAGAACGAGGGCATAAAATTTCAAGACAAATTCGAATGCAATTGAAAGATCCACAATATTCTTTAAGCCCTAATTTGAATTGTTGTGAAGAAAGGCATAGATGGTCAGATGGAGTTTGAGAGACTACTGTTAGGAAGGAGGCAGCAGCGTTCGCACTGGACAAAAACGGCGCAATGTTAAAAATGAAAAATAGAAATAGAAATAGAATTGGGAAGGTGTGCGTACTCATTGATATATCCTTTAAATAGGATACAAGCTAGTACAAATGAGGAATAATTAAATACCGAGAATAAAATAAAATATACTATAAATCAAATCATAAAGAAAAGAATATTAAGATATAATATCTAAGATATATTTCATAAATAATATACCTCAACACGAGAAGAAAAATCTTGGGCATGGGTACTTCCTTCGTGTTTTCCTTTTAAATTTGTGTTATTTAAATAATTTCATTTATAGTGGCATCTTAATTTAATTATTAACTTTTAGTTTAATATTTAGTTTTGAATTTTAGTTTTAGTTTTAGTTTTAATTTAATATTTAGTTTTAAAACAATGATTATGCGGGTCCATGGCTTTGAATTTAAAATGTTTTTATGAATTTAAGCGTTTAAAATAAAACCCAATTAAAACATTTGCTGTCCTATCATGCCCTCATATCAACTTCTATGGTCTTCTCAGCATTCGTAGCTTTGCCTTCACCTGAAAAATTTAAGTAGCACGTGGTTTGAGTATTTTAAATACTCAATAAGTAATTCTACTGTTGGGGTTAGATATGCAAACACATGCAACACATAGGTGGGACCTATTTTTCATAAACTTTACATGTCTTGGGCTCTTTTCTTTTTCGATGTATGATACTCCTCCACACACGGCCCACGTACGCGCACATGAGCCCACCAGGCGGGCTGATATATGTACCCTCTGGGTCTGGCTTGGTCGAACACAATGTATTACACGTCCCCTAATGCCACATAATAGAAAGGTCCGCATGATATCATGGCGAACAAAATATTGAATCCTTACTTTCATAACATAAGGGGAACTATCTTGATGTACATGACATACAAACATGAAATCTCATGACTTACATTACATGACATAATACTATTTACTTTTCATTTCCTGTATGTATTTTATAACATAAGCTCAATTATGCATGACAACATTCTTCCGTCCATCACATTTATAGCATGAAAGACTCACATACATTCATATCATTTTATTTTATTTCATGAAAATAGCGTGATGTATTGCTTGCATTCATAGTAAACATTTGATTACCATACAAGAAAAAGCACATAAACATATCACATAATATATGGTGTATCCAAAAGCCACAGGACATGCACCATGATACAACGTATAATAAGCTAGCTCCAATAGTGAAGTCAATTACCTCGTTGGCCTTGGTCGAAGTTTACTCACAATAAACTAACTCCAATGTCTAACTACTTCCTATAAAAACCATATAACATGTTTTGAGCCTTTTCATAACATAACCAAGCTAAACCTCATGTTTAATTATCAAAATAAGGCCCTAACGTAATCTGTTTTGACAATTAAGAGTATACTAATCTCAAATGACTAAAAACAGGGCAAAAATGGCTTCAAAAGGGCTGAAGACCTAAGAATCGATATATTACATTTACACCAAGCCGTCGAGCCGCTGAGCTGCCAAGCCGAGTTGCAGGAACTGACGGAGTCGAGTCGACGTACACGCTAAGCTGAGCTATCGTACATGTTAAGCTGAGCTGCCGTACACGCCAAGCCAAGTCAAGAGGAGTCATGGCTGATGCTCAATCATGCGTGGGTCATGTGGAAACTAAGAACGCAACACAGGCTATTGGTCTTCACGCGAGTCCGAAGGGGGTTGGGCCTGGACCTTCGTCTGGGCTTAAACAGAAAAGTTGTGAGCTGGGGTGGCTGTGCATTGTAACGACCCGAAATTTTCTACTTAATTTAAGGTCGCTACTGTAACGACCCGAAAAAAAAGAATAAAAAGAAAAAAATAATAATAATTATAAAAAAAAAAATAAAGTATGGACTCTCCCTCCACCTTCCCCAAATATCTCCCCAACACTTCCAACTGCAAAGGGATCTGCAAAAGAAAGAAACAGAAGAGAAACAAAAAAAAATGGCTATTGGGAAGGAATGGCTTCACTCCAAGAAGATCTGATAGTAAGGGAAGAGATAGAAAATTTATGGGTAAGTTAGATCTCTTCTTTTATTTTTGCAGGAGATAGAAAAATTGTTTTAGATCTCTCTTTTTCCAATTATTTAGATTTTTGGATCTCTTCCCGGAAATCAAAATTGATTGAAAATGGTTTTGTCAATGGCATGAATCATCATTTTTAGGAAAGAGAAGAAAATCATAATTGATTGATGCATATTCAGTTTTATGAAGGAAATTAGAATGGATTGTAAATGAATTTGATAGTCATTTGGGAAAGAGAAAGAAAAAAGAATAGATTGAAAATGGGTTAATTGGATAGTCATATTAAGAAAGGGAGGAGAACAGAATGGATTAAAATTGTTTTATAATTGCATAATCATTTGTAGGAAGAAAAAAAAAATACAAAGAGAAGAGAACAAAGAGGTACAAGAAAGAAAATGAAAAATATGAAAAATTATTATTGTTTGTATCCAGATAATATAATATTATAACAAACCATAATTGGATTGATGATTCAAAGCAGCATGAAATAATATTAACATATTTTCAATTTGAGTTTTAGAAAATTTAGAAACAATGAAAACTTGGAATTCGATTTTTATTGAGACCGTTTTAGAGCCGTATTTCACATTGTTAGTTAGATTATTAATTAAAATGTGAAATACTAACAAAAGGTGACGAATGGTGGGATATGAAGCGAACTCCAGCAACCTTTAGAGCAACTCTCGAGGAACGGGAGCTTACGTTAATTAAATTAGGGAGTACATCGGCTAAGGCCAACCAGGTAAGTGGCCTTACTATAGGATAGGCTAAAAATTGTATGAGTTACGATGTTGTATGAACTATGTCGTATGATGCGGTATATGAGTTATGATGATGTATGACTTATGATGATGTGTGGGTTATGATACCTGATGATGTGCTCAGTATTTATATATTTTGATGAATGTCGTACTTGATATGTTTGATGCACTTTGTGGCAATATGATGAGTATGATTGTAACGACCCGGGAAAGAAATATATATATATATATATAATAAATAAATGAAAACGAAAAAAAAAAAAACAAAAACCCA
>NW_019268558.1:1188668-1199502 GCF_002738365.1 Cucurbita moschata | reverse complement strand
AAAAAAAAAAAACAAAAACCCAGTCGCCAGAAAACCCGCGAGCTTTCCGGCGACCGCCGAGTTTCGCGGAACCCACGCGAAACGACGGCCACAGCACGCCCACCCTCAGCCCAGCATCTTCAGAACACCTGCAAAGGGAGAAAAGAGAGAAAATTTTGAGAGAGAGAGAGAGAGATTTTGGACAAACGCCGGCGAGTGTCCAGTTTCTCCGACCAGCCCTCAAACCACCCTTAAACCGACACCAAACGACCTGTTACTACCATAAGAGAGATCCCTAACGAAAGCACAATAACTCAGGGTGCTATTTGTGTTATTTCGTAAGCGTCGTCGTCGGAAACCGAGGTCGGAAAATTAGGTTTCTTAATCGATTCTTAGATCTATGGCTTTTAAGAGCTTTTAGGCCGCAAAACTCCCAAAAAGGAAAGAAGGACAACGAACAAAGAGGAAAAGGGGAAGGAAGAGGACCGAAATCGGCAATGGAAACGCTGCGGGAAGGAGAGAGAAAGCTCGCCAGAAAATCGGCCAAAGTCGGGTAAGGAAGACGAGATCCACGGATCCGGGTCAACCCGAACCCAGAACCCGGGAGAGCCAGCCCGTTCCTCCCTTGGCCTCTGCCTTCGGCCCAGCCCAACTACAGCGGCCCAAACCTCAAACCGGCCCAGAAGCTACGATTCAGTTGAACAAACCCAGACTAGACCCACGGTCCAATTGAGCCGGCCTGCAAACCAAACACTTGCGGCCCAGCCCAGTAAGCCGAGGCCCAACATTTAGCCTTGGCCCAGTAGCCTTCCACAGCCCGCGACCCGAACCACAACCCAAACCGGACTGCGACCCGCGCTTCGACCCGACACTACCGCCCGACGTGGCTTTCTCTGCTGCTGCCACGTGTCACACAGCGGCGCGGCAGTCCCTCAGCTCGGCTCGGCGCAAACAGCTCGAGCTCCCTCCGGTGACGCTCCGGCGGCTCCAGCGGCTGTTCGGCTCGGCTCACCTATTTTTAGCCCGGTTTCCACTGTTTCGACCCTCCCGGATCTGTTTTCGACCCCGATTAAGGTATCCGAGGCCGTTTTAGAGCTGTATTTCACATTTATTAAATTATAGGTAAATTAATTGTGAAATACTAACGGAAAGTGGTGAACGGTGTGGTAGGAAACAAACCCCGGCGACGTAGGAAGCAGCTCTCACGGAATGGGAGCTTACGTTTAGCTATTTAGGGAGTACTTCGGCCAAGGCCAACCAAGTAAGTGGCCTTACTATAGGATAGGCTAAATAAATTATATGATGCTTGATGATATGTGCTAGTATATACATATTTTGTTAAGTGACGCTTGATATGTTTGACGCACGTTGTGGCATTATGATGAGCATGATGATTGCATGATTTTTACCTTAATATGATGATGTGTTCCATATTGAGCATGCTAGATGATGATGAGTGCCATATTGCATCATGTCGTTAGATCGACGTAGGACACAACCTTAAGAGCATGAAAATGATATTAATATAAATATCCACGAGTATGCGTTATCTAGAGTAACAAAGAGATGAGACTAGAGGGTTGTGTCAGAAGAGACATTACGATGGATTTAGAGGGACCTCATTTCCGTTTCCGTTCTGGGTTCGGCAACGGAAACGCTGCGGGAAGGAGAGAGAAAGCTCGCCGGAAAATCGGCCAAAATCAGTTAAGGAAGACGAGATCCACGAATCCAGGTCAACCCGAACCCAGAACCCGGGAGAGCCAGCCCGTTCCTCCCTTGGCCTCTGCCTTCGGCCCAGCCCAACTACAGCGGCCCAAACCTCAAATCGGCCCAGAAGCTACGGTTCAGTTGAACCAACCCAGACTAGACCCACGGTCCAATTGAGCCGGCCTACAAACCAAACACTTGCGGCCCAGCCAAGTAAGCTGAGGCCCAACGTTTAGCCTTGGTCCAGTAGCCTTCCACAGCCCGCGACCCGAACCATAACCCGAACCGGACTGCGACCCGCACTTCGACCCGACACTACCGCCCGACGTGGCTTTCTCTGCTGCTGCCACGTGTCACACAGCGGCGCGGCAGTCCCTCGACTCGGCTCGGCGCAAATGGCTCGGGCTCCCTCCGGTGACGCTCCGGCGGCTCCTCCAGCGGCTCCAGCGGCTGTTCGGCTCGGCTCACCTATTTTTAGCCCGGTTTCCACTGTTTCGACCCTCCCGGATCTGTTTTCGGCCTCGATTAAGGTATCCGAGGCCGTTTTAGAGCTGTATTTCACATTTATTAAATTATAGGTAAATTAATTGTGAAATACTAACGGAAAGTGGTGAACGGTGTGGTAGGAAACAAACCCCGGCGACGTAGGAAGCAGCTCTCACGGAATGGGAGCTTACGTTTAGCTATTTAGGGAGTACTTCGGCCAAGGCCAACCAAGTAAGTGGCCTTACTATAGGATAGGCTAAATAAATTATATGATGCTTGATGATATGTGCTAGTATATACATATTTTGTTAAGTGACGCTTGATATGTTTGACGCACATTGTGGCATTATGATGAGCATGATGATTGCATGATTTTTACCTTAATATGATGATGTGTTCCATATTGAGCATGCTAGATGATGATGAGTGCCATATTGCATCATGTCGTTAGATCGACGTAGGACACAACCTTAAGAGCATGAAAATGATATTAATATAAATATCCACGAGTATGCGTTACCTAGAGTAACAAAGAGATGAGACTAGAGGGTTGTGTCAGAAGAGACATTACGATGGATTTAGAGGGACCTCATGCATTTTGTATGTTCATAAGCATACGGCTACTTCCCCTAGAGATGATGAGTGCGGACGCGCACCTTATGATGAGCGCGAATGCGCACAGGTGCGAAAGCACACAGATGAGGGTGTTCATGAGGCGCATGACACTATGGGGTTCCGCTGACCTCCGGACGTCGCTACAGATTAGCTTGACCAGAGGGTCGAGGGGGTGTGCGAGCGCCCTGGGGACTCACACTCGCACGTGTGAGTCGTGTGTAGGGAAGTACTACACATCCAATTTGTCCGAGACTGGATGCCACCCCTAAGATGATTAGAGATAGGTCCCTATTCATGATTGCATGTGTTTGCATTAGCATGGCCCCTATAGTGGGGTCACTTACTGAGTATTTCAGGCCGTGTGCCATATTGTTTTTCAGGTAAAGGCAAGGCTCCCATGTACGGTTGACGGTGGCATCGTGATCAGAGACTGTGGTGCGTGTATAGGATAGTTGCATATTTAATTCCTAGTCTTGGTTAGGATAGGGCGTTTGCATTTCATTCATTTATATTAATTAATTTGTAATCGTTTTATTTTATCTTTTTGAACTCCAGCACGATGTTTGAAACACATAAGTCCGGCAGTGTTTTCCAATGTTTTAATGTATTCTGAAGTTTTAAATTTTTTTCGCTAATAAAGATGAGCATGCTTAGGTTTTTTGTAACGACCCTAAATTTCCACATATCCAGAGTCGCCACTAACATCTCATGCTCATCTCTAATGCAGAATAAAAATCTAAGCATGCTCATCTTTAATAGCGGAAAAATTTAAAACTTCAGAATACATTAAAACTTTGGAAAACACTGCCGGACTTACGTGTTTCAAACATTGTGCTAGAGTTCCAAAAAGAAAAAAAAAAAAACGACTACAAATTAATTAATATAAATGAATGAATTACAAACGCCCTATTCTAACTAAGACTAGGAATTAAATATGCATCTATCCTATGCACGCGCCACAGTCTCTGATCACGATGCCACCGTCAACCGTACATGGGCGCCTTGCCTTTACCTGAAAAAAAACAATATGGCACACGGCCTGAGTATTTCAAGAAATACTCAGTAATGACCCCACTATAGGGGCCATGCTAATGCAAACACATGCAATCATGAATAGGGACCTATCTCTAATCATCTTAGGGGTGGCCTCCAGTCTCGGAAAAATTGGATGTGTAGTACTTCCCTACACACGACTCACACGTGCGAGTGTGAGTCCCCAGGGCGCTCGCACACCCCCTCGACCCTCTGGTCAAGCTAATCTGTAGCGACGTCCGGAGGTCAGCGGAACCCCATAGTGTCATGCGCCTCATGAACACCCTCATCTGTGTGCTTTCGCACCTGTGCGCTTTCGCGCTCATCATAAGGTGCGCGTCCGCACTCATCATCTCTAGGGGAAGTAGCCCTATGCTTATGAACATACAAAATGCATGAGGTCCCTCTAAATCCATCGTAATGTCTCTTCTGACACAACCCTCTAGTCTCATCTCTTTGTTACTCTAGGTAACGCATACTCGTGGATATTTATATTAATATCATTTTCATGCTCTTAGGGTTGTGTCCTACGTCGATCTAACGACATGATGCAATATGGCACTCATCATCATCTAGCATGCTCAATATGGAAAACATCATCATATTAAGGTAAAAATCATGCAATCATCATGCTCATCATAATGCCACAACGTGCGTCAAACATATCAAGCGTCACTCAACAAAATATGTATATACCGCGCATATCATCAAGCATCATAATCCACACATCATCATAACTCATAGAATTATTTAGCCTATTCTATAGTAAGGCCACTTACTTGGTTGGCCTTGGCCGAAGTACTCCCTAAATCGCTAAACGTAAGCTCCCGTTCCGTGAGAGCCGCTCCCTACGTCCCCGGGGTTTGTTTCCTATCACACCGTCCACCACTTTCCGTTAGTATTTCACAATTAATTTACCTATAATTTAATAAATGTGAAACACGACTCTGAAACGGCCTCGGATACCTTAATCGGGGCCGAAAACAGATTCGGGAGGGTCGGAACAGTGGAAACCGGGCTGAAAACAGGTGAGCCGAGCCGAACAGCCGCTGGAGCCGCCGGAGCATCGCCGGAGGGAGCCCGAGCCGTTTGCACCGAGCCGAGCCGAGGGACTGCCTGCGCCGTTGAGTGACACGTGGCAGTAGCAGAGAAAGCCACGTCGGGCGGCAGTGTCGAGTCGAAACGCGGGTCGCAGCCCGGTTCGGGTCGTGGGCTGTGGAGGGCTACTGGGCCAAGACTAATCGTTGGGCCTCGGCTTACTGGGCTGGGCCGCAGGAATTTGGTTTGCAGGCCGGCTCAATTGGACCGTGGGTCTGGTCTAGGTTGATTCAACTGAACCGTAGCTTCTGGGCCGGTTTGAGGTTTGGGCCGCTGAAGTTGGGCTGGGCCGAAGGTAGAGGCCAAGGGAGGAACGGGCTGGCTCTCCCGGGTTCTGGGTTCGGGTTGACTCGGATCCGTGGATCTCGTCTTCCTTACCCGACTTCGGCCGATTTTTCGGCGAGCTTTCTCTCTCTTTCCCGCGGCGTTTCCGTTGCCGATTTTGGTCCTCTTCCTTCCCTTTTCCTCTTTGTTTGTCGTCCTTCTTTCTTTTCTGGGAGTTTTGCGGCCTAAAAGCTCCTAAAAGCCATAGATCTAAGAATCGATTAAGAAACCTAATCTTTCCGACCTCGGTTACCGACGACGACGCTTAGGAAATAACACAAAACGTACTCTGAGTTATTGTGCTTTCGTTAGGGATCCCTCTTATGGTGGTAACAGGTCGTTTGGTGTTAGTTTGAGGGTGGTTTGAGGGCTCGTCGGAGAAACTGGACACTCGCCGACGTTCGTCCGAAATCTCTCTCTCTCTCTCCAAATTTTCTCTCTTTTCTCCCTTTGCAGGTGTTTTGAAACTTTGCAGAGTGTCGTGGGTTGAGGGTGGGCGTGCTGTGGCCGTGGTTTCGCGTGGGTTCCGCGAAACTCGGCGGTCGCCGGAAAACTCGCGGGTTTTCCGGCGACTGAGTTTTTTTTTTTTTACTTTATTTGATTTATTTATTTATTTATTTTTATTATATGTATATATATTTTTTTCTTTCTTTCCCGGGTCGTTACATTTTTATTCTGCATTAGAGATGAGCATGAGACGTTAGTGGCGACTCTAGATATGTGGAAATTTAGGGTCGTTACAGTTGGTATCAGAGCTCTAGTTATAGATTCTGTAGACTAGCCTACGATGTAGACTTGGCACGCTCCACGGTTCCAACGTCGATGCCCCGTCACCGTCAGGTACGCCTTGCATGAGATAAGAAAAGAGAAACGTTTTAAAACTCGCATGCATTTTTTTTTATGTTGACATTACTGAAATGGTTGTGATATTTCACGTATTTATTTAAGAGTATGACGTCATGTGTTGCATGCTGAGTAATTTTGTTAATAGCATGATATGATGCTTAGCATGATGAATGTTTACTTCTTTGGCGTTACGATGTATTGTATAGTGTGCGTATTGTTATATATATATATATGCATAGTATTAAGGCCTTAGACTTAAGCAACCTTATATTGGTTTATAGAACCATGCCCGGAGGACGAGGAAGAGGAAGAGGAAGACGAGGAAGGGGGCGACCCCGTCGTAGAGAAGTAGGACGAGGTGTGGCAGTAGAGGGCCCATCTCAAGAAAGATTAGAGACTGGGCCGGTAACAGTTACGCCGCCCCCAGTCTTACCACCAGTTGAGCTACCTCCTCTAGCTCCACTACAAGCTGAGCCTCCACCACCAGTACAGCCTCCACCACAAGTAGAACCTCCACCCCAGCCTACCCTACCACTCCAAGTCACACCTGAAGCTGCACCCCCAGTGGGTGGAGTAGATGCTAATACTAGGTTAATGTGTGACTCCATCCAAGCCCTAATTCAAACCTTGGTAACCAATCAGCAAGCCAGTCTACAACAGGCCCAGGAACAAGCCCAAGCACAGGCCCAGGCACAGGCGTTGGCACTGGCACAGGTACAGGTACAGGCACAGGCACAGGCACAGGCACAGGCCACTACTCAGGCCAATGCCCCAGTAAACCCTCCACAACTTGTTAGATGTTCAAACTGGATAAGGGATTTCAAGAGATACGACCCTTGACCATTCACTGGTTCCTTGGTAGACCCCATAGAAGCCCAAATGTGGATTGCAGCCGTGGAAACCACCTTTGAGACTATGGAGTGCCCAGAGAACCAAAAGATCGCCTGTGCAACCTTTGTCCTACAAAAGGACGCAGAGATATGGTGGAGAGATAACAAAACCCTCCTTAACCCAAAAGGGAGACCAATGAACTGGGAACGATTTAAGGAGGCCTTCCTTAAAGAATATTATCTTAAGTCAGAGCGACTTAAAAGGCAGCAGGAGTTCGCCCACCTAGTACAGGGAGGACTCACAGTGGAGAAGTACAACAGAGAGTTTAATAAACTCAAGAGATTTGCACCGTCCATGGTGTACACTGAGGAAAAGATGACAGAGAAATTTGTATTGGATTTGGAACCAAGAATCCGCCGCATGTTGGAGGCATTCAACCCAAAGACATATGAGGAAGCCTTGAGAACTGCCAAGGCTTTAGAGAAACCAAAGGATGAGAAACGACGTGAAGAGCCAGTTGTAATTGGGCAGAAGCGTCCTCATGAATCAGGAGGCTCTGACCGTCCACCACCAGCACATAGGCACCGTTCCAATAACAGACCCGCTCCTAGATGGGATGAGCGACACCCTCCCCGACATACTAACAGGAACCCAAGGAATCAAGATGGGGCCAGAGGGAGGAGAGAGGAAGGGTGCACTATCTGTTGAAGACTACACGGTGGGAGGTGCATGGCTGGCAGCCGAGCGTGTTATAGATGTGGTCAAAAGGGGCACATCGCCGTGAACTGCACGGCCGAAAATGCTGCAGCACAAGCAAACCCGCCCAGAGTAGTAGAGCAAACGGATCAACCAGCACCACCGCGAGCTCAAGCTAGGGCATACACGTCAACCAGCAAGGACACTGGGAGGTTCGACGCCGTGGTGACAGGTACACTATCCATCTTAGGTCATTTCGCTTTTACCTTATTTGATTCTGATTCCACGCATTCCTTTATTTCCATGCCTTTTGTTGTACAAGCAGGGTTCGAATTAGAACCCTTATTGCATGAAATGTCTGTAAGCACCCCTGCGGGGGTACACTTAGTATTCTAGGGATAGAGTAAAAGATGGCCAAGTGAATCATAGGGAACCAAACTTTAAGCGTTGACCTGATGGTGGTAAACATGACAGATTTCGACGTCATACTAGGCATGGATTGGTTAGCTAAAAATCGAGCTAGTATAGACTGTCGCAAAAAGGAAGTAAAATTTTCACCACCGATAGGACCTACCTTTAAATTTAAAGGCACAAATACCGGGATTACCCCCAAGGTAGTCTCGATGATGAAAGCAAAGAGGTTAGTCCAACAAGGTGGATGGGCTATATTAGCATGTGCTGTAGACGTGAGAGGAAAGGAAGAGACCCTAGTAAACGTGCCAATAGTAAACGAGTTCCCGGATGTATTTCCGGATGACTTACCTGGAATACTCCCTTCCCGAGCGGTCGACTTCGTCATCGAACTCGAGCCGGGAACTGGGCCTATTTCCAAAGCACCCTATCGCATGGCGCCAGCAGAGTTGAAGGAACTCAAGGCGCAACTGCAAGACTTACTAGATAAAGGATTCATTCGACCTAGCGTGTCCCCCTGGGGTGCGCCAGTGTTATTTGTTAAGAAGAAAGATGGATCGATGCGTCTGTGCATCGATTACAGAGAGCTAAACAAGAGAACCATAAAAAACAAATATCCTCTGCCTAGAATAGAAGACTTGTTTGATCAACTCAGAGAAGCAACAGTATTCTCTAAGATAGATCTTCGGTCCGGTTACCACCAAATTAGGATTAATGAAAAAGACGTATCAAAAACAGCGTTTAGGACAAGGTACGGTCACTACGAGTTTGTGATGATGTCATTTGGCCTCACCAACGCCCCGACTGTATTTATGGAGTTAATGAACCGGGTATTCAAAGAATGCCTAGACATGTTTGTGATTGTGTTCATTGACGACATCCTCATATACTCGAGAACCGACCTAGAGCACGAGGAACACCTCCGAAAAGTCCTAACCACCCTAAGAGAGCACAAGTTGTACGCCAAGTTCTCCAAATGCGAATTTTGGTTACGACAAGTCTCTTTCCTAGACACGTGGTGTCAAAGGACGGAATATCTGTAGATCCCACCAAGGTAGAAGCGATTACAAAGTGGGAATGCCCAACTACGGTAACGGAAGTAAGGAGTTTCCTAGGATTGGCGGGATATTATCGGAGGTTCATACAGGACTTCGCTAAAATATCCTCGCCTTTAACAAAGTTAACAAAAAAAGGGGTGCCATTTAGATGGGATGATGCTTGTGAAGCAAGCTTCCAGAACCTAAAAGAGAGATTGGTAACCGCCCCGGTACTCATAGTACCCGAGAGCTCAGAAGAATATGTGATCTATAGTGATGCCTCCATGAAAGGACTGGGATGTGTGTTAATGCAACACGGCAAGGTTGTCGCATACGCATGTCGTCAACTTAAAGAATATGAAAAGAACTACCCTACCCATGACCTAGAGTTGGCCGCTGTAGTGTTCGCGCTGAAAATCTGGCGACATTACCTGTATGGCGAGAAAACCCAAATTTTTACCGACCACAAAAGTTTGAAATACTTCTTCACCCAGAAAGAGTTAAACATGAGGCAGAGAAGGTGGTTAGAATTGGTGAAGGATTATGACGTAGATATCCAGTACCACCCTGGGAAAGCAAATGTGGTTGCAGATGCCTTGAGTAGGAAGACGGTCCACTCGTCGGCCCTCATTACGAGGGAAGTAAGGGTACAAAGAGAGTTCGAGCGAGCCAACATAGCTGTAGCAACTGAGGGAGTCATAGCACAGCTGGCCCGACTCACGGTACAACCTACGCTTAGGCAGAGAATTATTGCCTCCCGACAAGAGGATCCTAACCTACAGAAAGTCCTAGGACAACTAGACGAAAGTCCAGTAGATGGATTCTCGAAGTCATCAGATGAAGGACTATTGTATCAGGGACGCTTATGTGTTCCGACAATAGAAGATGTAAGGAAGGAAATACTGATGGAAGCTCACAACTCACCATTTGCGATGCATCCAGGAGGTACTAAGATGTACCAAGATTTAAAACAACACTTTTGGTGGAAGAGCATGAAGAGGGATGTGGCCGGGTTTGTGAGTAAGTGCTTAGTTTGTCAACAAGTGAAAGCTCCAAGACAAAAGACGGCGGGGTTGTTGCAGCCCCTAAGCATACCGGAGTGGAAGTTGGAAAACATAGCGATGGACTTCATAGTAGGTTTACCCAAAACGCCCAAGGGCTATACAGTGATCTGGGTAGTTGTCGATAGGTTGACCAAGTCGGCACACTTTCTACCTGGGAAGGTTACATATACAGTTGACAATTGGGCACAACTGTACGTGAAAGAAATAGTAAGACTACATGGAATCCTAGTGTCTATAGTGTCGGATCGGGATCCACGCTTTACGTCAGCATTTTGGCGCGGACTTCAAAAAGCACTGGGTACCCGCCTCGACTTTAGTACCGCCTTTCACCCCCAAACAGATGGACAAACAGAGCGTTTAAACCAAATTCTAGAGGACATGCTACGCGCTTGCGTACTAGATTTTAAGGAAAGTTGGGATTCCAAACTACATCTAATGGAATTCTCGTATAACAACAGTTTCCAAGCAACTATTGGAATGGCACCGTTTGAGGCCCGGTACGGGAAACGGTGTAGGTCCCCACTATGTTGGGACAAGGTAGGAGAGAAAGAATTAGTAGGACCCGAGTTGGTTCGACTCACCAATGAGGCTGTCCAGAAAATTCGAGCGAGGATGCGTACTGCTCAAAGTAGACAGAAAAGTACGCCGATGTAAGGCGTAAAAGCCTGGAGTTTGAGGTGGGGGACCCAGTATTCCTCAAGGTGGCAC
>NW_019268558.1:1181119-1187963 GCF_002738365.1 Cucurbita moschata | reverse complement strand
AAACCCAGTCGCCGGAAAACCCGCGAGCTTTCCGGCGACCGCCGACTTTCGCGAAACCCACACGAAACGACGGCCACAGCACGCCCACCCTCAGCCCAACATCTTCAGAACACCTGCAAAGGGAGAAAAGAGAGAAAATTTTGAGAGAGAGAGAGAGATTTTGGACAAACGCCGGCGAGTGTCCAGTTTCTCCGACGAGCCCTCAAACCACCCTTAAACCGACACCAAACGACCTGTTACTACCATAAGAGAGATCCCTAACGAAAGCACAATAACTCAGGGTGCGTTTTGTGTTATTTCGTAAGCGTCGTCGTCGGAAACCGAGGTCGGAAAATTAGGTTTCTTAATCGATTCTTAGATCTATGGCTTTTAAGAGATTTTAGGCCGCAAAACTCCCAAAAAAGAAAGAAGGACGACGAACAAAGAGGAAAGGGGAAGGAAGAGGACCGAAATCGGCAACGGAAACGCTGCGAGAAGGAGAGAGAAAACTCGCCGGAAAATCGGCCAAAGTCGGGTAAGGAAGACGAGATCCACGGATCCGGGTCAACCCGAACCCAGAACCCGGGAGAGCCAGCCCGTTCCTCCCTTGGCCTCTGCCTTCGGCCCAGCCCAACTACAGCGGCCCAAACCTCAAACCGGCCCAGAAGCTACGGTTCAGTTGAACAAACCCAGACTAGACCCACGGTCCAATTGAGCCGACCTGCAAACCAAACACTTGCGCCCTAGTAAGCCGAGGCCCAACGTTTAGCCTTGGCCCAGTAGCCTTCCACAGCCCGCGACCCGAACCACAACCCAAACCGGACTGCAACCCGCGCTTCGACCCGACACTACCGCCCGACGTGGCTTTCTCTGCTGCTGCCACGTGTCACACAGCGGCGCGGCAGTCCCTCGGCTCGGTTCGGCACAAACGGCTCGAGCTCCCTCCGGTGACGCTCCGGCGGCTCCAGCGGTTGTTCGGCTCGGCTCACCTATTTTTAGCCCGGTTTCCACTGTTTCGACCCTCCCGGATCTATTTTTGGCCCCGATTAAGGTATCCGAGGCCGTTTTAGAGCTGTATTTCACATTTATTAAATTATAGGTAAATTAATTGTGAAATACTAACGGAAAGTGGTAAACGGTGTGGTAGGAAACAAACCCCGGCGACGTAGGAAGCAGCTCTCACGGAATGGGAGCTTACGTTTAGCTATTTAGGGAGTACTTCGGCCAAGGCCAACCAAGTAAGTGGCCTTACTATAGGATAGGCTAAATAAATTATATGATGCTTGATGATATGTGCTAGTATATACATATTTTGTTAAGTGACGCTTGATATGTTTGACGCACGTTGTGGCATTATGATGAGCATGATGATTGCATGATTTTTACCTTAATATGATGATGTGTTCCATATTGAGCATGCTAGATGATGATGAGTGCCATATTGCATCATGTCGTTAGATCGACGTAGGACACAACCCTAAGAGCATGAAAATGATATTAATATAAATATCCACGAGTATGCGTTACCTAGAGTAACAAAGAGATGAGACTAGAGTGTTGTGTCAGAAGAGACATTACGATGGATTTAGAGGGACCTCATTTCCGTTTCCGTTCTGGGTTCGGCAACGGAAACGCTGCGAGAAGGAGAGAGAAAGCTCGCCGGAAAATCGGCTAAAGTCGGGTAAGGAAGACGAGATCCACGGATCCGGGTCAACCCGAACCCAGAACCCAGGAGAGCCAGCCCGTTCCTCCCTTGGCCTCTGCCTTCGGCCCAGCCCAACTACAGCGGCCCAAACCTCAAACCGGCTAAGAAGCTACGGTTCAGTTGAACCAACCCAGACTAGACCCACGGTTCAATTGAGCCGGCCTGCAAACCAAACACTTGTGGCCCAGCCCAGTAAGCCGAGGCCCAACGTTTAGCCTTGGCCCAGTAGCCTTCCACAGCCCGCGACCCGAACCACAACCCGAACCGGACTGCGACCCGCGCTTCGACCCGACACTACCGCCCGACGTGGCTTTCTCTGCTGCTGCCACGCGTCACACAGCGGCGCGGCAGTCCCTCGACTTGGCTCGGCGCAAACGGCTCGGGCTCCCTCCGGTGACGCTCCGGCGGCTACTCCGGCGGCTCCAGCGGCTGTTCGGCTCGGCTCACCTATTTTTAGCCCGGTTTCTACTGTTTCGACCCTCCCGGATCTGTTTTCGGCCCCGATTAAGGTATCCGAGGCCGTTTTAGAGCTGTATTTCACATTTATTAAATTATAGGTAAATTAATTGTGAAATACTAACGGAAAGTGGTAAACGGTGTGGTAGGAAACAAACCCCGACGACGTAGGAAGCAGCTCTCACGGAACGGGAGCTTACGTTTAGCTATTTAGGGAGTACTTCGGCCAAGGCCAACCAAGTAAGTGGCCTTACTATAGGATAGGCTAAATAAATTATATGATGCTTGATGATATGTGCTAGTATATACATATTTTGTTAAGTGACGCTTGATATGTTTGACGCACGTTGTGGCATTATGATGAGCATGATGATTGCATGATTTTTACCTTAATATGATGATGTGTTCCATATTGAGCATGCTAGATGATGATGAGTGCCATATTGCATCATGTCGTTAGATCGACATAGGACACAACCCTAAGAGCATGAAAATGATATTAATATAAATATCCACGAGTATGCGTTACCTAGAGTAACAAAGAGATGAGACTAGAGTGTTGTGTCAGAAGAGACATTACGATGGATTTAGAGGGACCTCATGCATTTTGTATGTTCATAAGCATAGGGCTACCATAATTATTATCATACAAACCACATATTATAACATAACATAACATATAGGAAGCATATCGATCCACAGACAATTCACACATATCAATATATATGACACGTGCAGAACCACAGGGCACGTGTCAACATCAAATATAACCATGCCGATAGTAAGGTCACTTACCTGGCCAGCTTAAGTCGTTGTCATGAATATATCTTTAATTAAAGTTCGATTCTGTCCTTTGAAATCCGAGTCAACCTATATGAGCCCATGACATTAGTTTGAGGTTTGAACTCTACAACATTATTTCTCTAATTTACCTCGTTAAAATTCTGATATTTACCGTTAGACAAAATTTAATGGAGTTTCATGCCCTCTAATATCTCCTGTTATATTTTTAAATTCTGTCTAACAAATCTTCCCTCAATCTTCCTTCCTCCCTCGTGGTAATTATTTTCATTCCCATTCTGTAAATAGATTCTCAGTTTTGTAAACATTTGATATTATTCTAATTCTATATTTATTTTCATTCTGTAAACCGATATTGTTGGCCAATTTTAATTTGGCTACTATTGGATCTGACAGCTAAAATTTTATTGATTCTAACCTTATTTCCAATAACTTCTATCCATGCTAACAAAAATCTAATTAATTGAACATGGGATCTGAGAAAAGGAAATCTGAGATAGAATTTTACGGTAATAACTGACAAAAATCTCTCAATCTGCAATCTGTTCAAAGCCATTTTACTCTTCTCAAATCTGAACATGGTTGTTTTCTGTTTCTTTTTTTTTTTGTGCAGGTTGTCTGTTTCTTTTTTTTTTTTTTTTTGCAGGTTGTCTGTTTCTTTCTTTTTTTGCAGCGTAGATGGGTAGAAGAGAGATAATTGTGGGAAGGGATGAGAGGTTAGTGGGGAGAGGTGGGGAAAGGTTTATTTTTTATTTATTTATTTATTTTAATTAATTAATTAATTTATTTTTTTATTATTATAATTTTAACCATTTTTATAATTATTTTGATTGGTTTATTTCTTTATTTATTTTTGGACTATTACATTGCGTGTTCGCGGGTATACAAAGAAATTCGACCCGAATCTTTGCCTCGACTTCCTTACTTGAGAAACCCTAATCGTGAACTCCCCTTTCAGTTTATCGACGAGACCTAATGTCTCAAGCTTGATTCTGGTGTGTGTTTTGTCTCCCCTCGTCGATACAACACCTACACGATACTTCTCCATTCCTATACTTTAAAGTTCTTCACGATAACCTCCAAACTTTGCGAACAAAACCCACAAAATCTCCCCAAAAAGCCTATCGGTTTGGGTTTTACAGAGCACACAAGCACAAAATGATTGATTGAATGCGAAAAGAGTTGTGCGCGAAGAAACTTAAGAAAATTGGAAGTATTTTCAATAAGGAAATAATTGTCTCGCTGTAAACCGCGTGATTTTCAACGAGGTTTAATGCTATTTATTATTAGTTTGATTTCATTTATTGTTATTTTCTTTCTAGAAGTCGGATCGTATAACAAATCAGAAGATGGCAATGATTCTATAAATTTAGAAGAAGACATTAGGGATGCTTTAATCCTTAGTGTAGACAATTTGATTGAATCCTAGATTTTGGATTCAAGTGCATCTTTTCATTAATCTCCAAGTAAAGAGTTGTTCCGAAATTTCAAGTCTGAAAATTTCGAGAAGACATATCTTGCCGACAATAAAGCTTTGGAGATGGAAGGAACCATAAAAACTCTCACAGGAAATCCGTGAAAACTAAAGAATGTCAGATATATTCCTAGTCTCAAGAAAAACATGATCTCTATTGGTTAGTTGGACAGCACAGGTTATGCAATAGAGTTTGGGAAGGGTTCGTGGAAAACTATGAAGGGTGTTATGGTGGTAGCTCGTGGCACAAAATCTCGAACCTTATACACCACTATAGGGTGTATGAACATGATTTTTGTTGCTAAGAGTGCTTCAAATTCAAGTTTATGCTACAATAGACTTGGATATATAATTGGAATGAAGATGTTGGCTGCATAAAGAGTTTTATAAGGTATGGAATCTGTTGATATGTGTCTTTGTGAGAACTGCGTTATGAGCAAACAGAAACGAGTTAGCTTCACAAAGGCTGCCAGAGAATTGAAGAAAGTGCAATTGGAAATGATTCATACAGACGTTTGAGGACCATCTCTAGTTCCATCACTTGACGGATCAAAGTTCTACGTCATCTTCATCGATGATTTCAATAGGAAGACGTGGATTTATTCCCTGAAACACAAGTCAGATGTGTTTGCCACCTTAAAGAAGCGGAAGGATGAAGTTGAAAATCAGACCGATTTGAAGAACAAATGTTTGAGGTTTGAGGTTTGACAATAGAGGAGAGTACGACAAGTCAGAATTCGAAGCATTTTGTGCAGCTGAGGGAATTAGATTAATAAAGATGGTTCCTGATAAAAACAAGACAAAATGATGTTGCTGAAAGGGTTTACAAAACATTGAATGAGTGGGCAGAGAGTATGAAGATTCATTTTGGATTGTCAAATACATTATGGGTCGATGCTATAAATACTTGATCAATAGAGGATCATCAATACCCTTGGAGTTTAAGTTGCTAGAACAAGTATGGAAAGGAAAAAAAAACTCAAGTACTCTCACTTGAGAACTTTTGGTTGTACTGCATATGTTCATGTTATCCAAAGAAGAGTGACAAGCTTGACGCTGAGCTTATGAAGTGCTACCTCATAAGCTATGATTCTGACATGTTCAGGTACAAGTTTTGGGATGTTAAGAACAAAAGAATCTTGAGACATTGTGACGTTACTTTTGATGAAAATGTCATGTATAAGGACAAAGAGAAAAAAGGTTCGGGGACAATGAAACAAGTGGGAGTTGCAGAAAGATTCATTTAGTGATGTCTTAGCAGATATTCAAGGAAAGACTATTGTTGAGGAACCAGAAATGGAGCGAGTGACACTTGAACATGAGTTGAAAATATCATCTAGAGTTATCAGAGTACCAGATAGGTATGTACCTTCATTACACTATTTGTTGCCGACTGATGAAGGAGAACCAGAGCCCTTTGATGATACTCTTTAGTTGGAGGATACAACCAAGTGGGAGCACGCCATGGATGATGGGATGTTTAGGCTTCAAAAAATGCGTTGCTCTTCATCTACCAAGGCTAAGTAAGTGACAATAGTTGAAGCAAGAAAGAGATGATATGGATGACAGACTATCTAGAAGAATTGGACAAGAAGCAGCACGAGAGATTTTTTTATACAGATAGTTAGAGTGTCATACAGTTGGTGAGGAACTTGTCTATCATTCAAAGACAAAACACAGAAGGTGATACCATTTCACTTGTAGGTTAGTGAAAGATGGTGATGTGTTTGGATAAGATAAATAGTGTAAAAAATCTAGCAAACATGTTAATAAAATGTGTTGATGTTGGAACATTGAGGTTGTGCAAAGCCTCAATTGGTATGGTATAGTGAAGATGCTAATAGTCGTTTGAGAATGAAATTCTTGTTTGACTGGATCACTCTCTCAACAGGAGAATTGTTGGAAAATGGAGTCTGATTCCTATTTATAGCTTCAATTCCTTGAGGCTATCTGGGAGCACTCAACCAAACAATCAGTGGTTCATTAGAGGATTCCATTTTTGAGAGAAAGCCAGGAGAGTTGAAAAGCTATCTCTAATCCGCTCCATTCTTCCATAAAATTTATGCATCCATACAAAGGAATCACTAAATTTGATTAAATTTTATAAAGAAATTTATTGAGGATGTGGGCAAAAAGATTCTACTAGGCATCTATCTACCATCAAAATTGTTACTATTTTCGATCGTTTACAGTAATTTTAATCATCTTTGTTTTCAATCTTGAGTAAAAATCTTACAAATATGTTCACATTTTTTATTTTTAAAATTTTACCTTTTATAATATATTGCCTTGATATAATTAAAAAACTAGTTATCATTTTAAAAGGGCTGGTTTCAACTTATTTTTTTTAACTCAAATAATTAATAATTTAGGTCAAAAAAAAAAAAAAAAAAAAAAAAAAAAAAAAAAAAAAAAAAAAAAAAAAAAAA
>NW_019268558.1:1177130-1180973 GCF_002738365.1 Cucurbita moschata | reverse complement strand
GTCAAAAAAAAAAAAAAAAAAAGAAAAAAAAAAAAAGAAAAACTATTTTGTATTTTTCACTTGAGAGCAATTATTAAGTACCAATTAATGAGGGTATTTATTTACAAATACGTGTAGAGCCACGTAAATACGTGTATAGCCACGTGTCCCCCCGGTGGTATGGGTGCTTCGTTTTCATCTCTTCCATTTTTTCTCACTTTCAGTTGCTGTTCATATTCAATTCTCAGTTCCCAAATTTCAATTGATTTGAGGCTTTTACCACTGATTCTCAGATCTATTCTCAATTCTCAATCTCCCGTCGCTTCAGAATCAGAATCAGCCAAAAATGTCGAGCGACAGCGACGAGGACGAGCTGCTGCAGATGGCTCTCAAGGAACAAGAACAGCGCGATGTCAATTATCTCCCCAATTCTCGCAAGCCCGTTGCTAATTACGTCCAACCGCCGTCTCAGCACCGGAAACCTGCTTCTGCAGCTGCTTCTAAAACCAGTGGCAGTAATGCGCAGCCTAAGGGTGGTCGGACGGTTGTCGACGATGATGACGATTCGGAGGTCGAGATGCTGAGCATTTCCAGTGGCGATGAGGATTCCACGAAAGATCAACGAGCGTCCGCCGGTGGAGGACGCGGTGGTAGGGCGGCTAGGTCCTCTGGAAGGGACGATGATCCGGGCTGGGACGGCGAGGAGCCTCATTGCTGGAAGCACGTTGATGAAGACGAGGTCCTTCTATATCTTCATTTTAGAATTTACGTCAATGTTTTCCACTTATACGGTCTTCTCTTCATGTTGTTGTTGTTTTAGGAGAGTTATTGCTTTTCATGTTCCTCCTCTTCGTTAAACTATTTTGTGAAGTATATTTAGATGGCTTGCGTTATTTGGTTTGTCACATTTTCTGAAATGGTGATTCAGTTACCAGTAGTTTAAGCCTTTAGAGGGCTGCCATCAAGTTTTATCCATCGTTTATAACCCTCCCCGCCCAAAGACTTCCCAATATCTATCTATAAACCAATCAGCAATTGAGGATAAATACTATTTTTTTTCACAGCTCGCTAGAAGAGTACGTGAAATGCGGGAGACAAGAACAGCTCCCGCTCCCCAGAAGTTCGACCGAAAGGTATCTGCAGTCGGTAGACCGGGACTCAGCAATTTGCCGTCGATGCCTCGTGGTATGGAATATATAGATCCACTTGGGTTGGGGTAAGTTGATTTCTGGCTTTGATTTTGTAATTGCTTCATGATCTTATCACTATTCCTGTCATAAACTTTATTTTGTAATAACGTTTACAACAAGACTTACTGTTATTTTTTTTTGGTGATGCTAGTAATTATTCTACTTCCTGGAGGCTTAATTTATCACATCCTTGCAATAATATTCCGTGCACCAAACAGAAGTGCCCTTTTTCTTTAAATTAACTTTTGCATTTCCCAGTGTGTTTTTGCAACCTCTTATGTGGTTCGGGTGGATATCTCATTTTTTTGTACTTTATCCTTAATGAAACTATTGTTACTTCAAAATAAAACAATGGTTGTGTTGTGGCTGCTGTCTTTCGGATGTTGAAAATGGAAAATCCCTCTTTGAAGTATGCTTACATTTACTTCCCATTCCCAACATTTTGAGAATGGAACTAGGAAATTCCACTTGATATCCGACATATTCTGGGAGTTGTATTAAACCTACAAATCTATGCCTTTTTTGGATGGTAAACGAGCTTAAGCTTTTAATATTTTCTACAAGGTGGAAGAGTTTGTATTTATTTTTTATTTTGTTTTGGATTTTAGTGATAATCCACCTTGTTGGCCCCTAAAAAGATCTAGGTGAAATAGGGATTCATTTCCTCCCCCTACTTCTAGGGGATTTCTTCTATCATTAGTTATCGACACAACGTATATAGAGCTTCAAAGGACTTTTTAGATATTATTGAGGTTGTTTCTTAAGTTTCCAAGTAACGGCCTGACGTTTTAAACTGCACCCTAGGCGTGCATGACATGGACTGTTGGAAACAAGCAGAATCTCAAGTAAAACAAAAGAGAGTATTTAAAACGTAACTAACTGATCAAAATTTCATGATAAGAAAACAAAACTTGGGATCCCAATAAAACATTACAACTTGGTGACCTTCTAGCAGAACCAACCATTTTCTAGCATAATGCCTCGTGAAAACATACAAGGAAACATGCATAACATGTAGGGGAATGTAAATGTCACTAACATTCTCATAAATTTGGCAGTGACATACATTTACTTGAGGCCCTTTAAATATGGTGAAAACCATAAGATGCACCACCAATGAGACCCCTCTACACAGAAAGCTTGACTATAATTAAACAAACCACATACGTAACGAAATCATAGTATATTCTAAACAGATCACCTAATAACATCAAATCACATACAACCAGCCAAACATGCATTCCAAATATGTTCTACTTCTTACCAAGGATTTCAAGGAGTTGATCCAATCGTAACCTTAAAGAGAGTTTCAGGTAAAACTAGCTTCTTCTAAAAAAGTATCATTGTCCAATTTGAACAAGTTTCAGTAACAATTAAGCACCTAAGGAATCCAAAATTAAAAAATCAAATTCTCTAGGACTGCTAGCTACCCAAGAGTGACCAAAAGAGTCATCCAAAAGATTCCTCACTAAATGCCAACCTTAACCTTAGATAGCACGTTCAAGTCTACACAAACGAGGCTTCAAATGTCAGAGTTTAATTCAGCATTATTCAAGGATCCGATTGAACATAGAACAAATTCGACCCTACAAAATTTTAACAGATCAGCTTGAAACCTTGCTGGTATTTGGCTTCGATTTTGATCCAATTACGTAGATTCAAGCCCCAAATGCTATGGTTATTATGAAACAGCGTCAGAACATTATTGGTCAACTCAAATCTCACCCAAAATCAAACACAAATCTTACTGGAGACAAACCCTACCTAGCCATCATCGGTGCCCTAGCTTCTGTCCAGGTCGAACGGCATTAGGAAAGTTACATCGGAGAATATGGCGATGACATGAAGGAGAAGAAAATAGGGATGGCGCTGGTAAAGATGAGAGCGTATGAGAGAAGCAAAGCCTTGCCAGAAGTTGTGAACTTGCCAGACGAATCACAAAAACGGCAATCAATCGTACAAACACCCATGCTGAATGCTCAATCTTACAATAGTCATTCATGCTCAATCTTACAATAGTCATTCATGCTCAGACATGGGTGAAATTGGATGGAGACCGCGGAGGAGGGGAGATGGGGGCATGAGGCGATAAAAAATGAGAGAATTAGTGAGAGACACGAGAGATATTCGTGAAGGAGGCTGAAAAAACGAGAGGGAGATTGGGGAAGAAGGAGAGAAATGAAGGATAAGGGAGCCGTGTTGCCGAGCCTATGAGAATGAGAGTGAAGCCGGCTCCTAGGGTTGCATGCTGCTTAAATAGATATTTTATTTTATTTTTTTTCCTCGAGTGTTACATTCAGTATGTTGCAGGTTTCTCATTTGATTGGAGGGTTTGTTTTCAATATTTCTTTGTGGTGTTTAACAACTTTGAAGGTGGTTGGATCAGTCTCTCTTGTTGGAATCTTCATGGTTCTCTCTTCCAAAACTTTGTCTGTCAGATAGTGTGCTGTTTTTTGATGGGATTATGTGAGGGAAGAAAAATAATAGGCCTTCAAAAGGGTTGAGAGGGATCCTAGTATGTGTGGTCCTGAGTTAGGTTTTATGTTTCTCTTTGGGTCTCGGCGATGAAGGGTAACTATACTCTATGTTTTATTTTACTTGATTGAATTCCCTTTCTTTAGGCATAGAGTATTTGGCTTGGTTTTTTTTCCTTTTTTTTTTTTTTTTTTTTTTT
>NW_019268558.1:1174478-1176833 GCF_002738365.1 Cucurbita moschata | reverse complement strand
TTTTTTTTTTTTTTTTTTTTTTTTGAATGCCCTTGTATTCATTAATTTTTTTTCTCAATGAAAGTTTGGTTCTTCATTATAAAAAAAATGAAATTTTTTGTTTCTTGTTAATAAAAGAAAAAATTATAGAATGCTTATATAAACGTCATTCCTGCTAATTTGGGTTTGTGTTGGTTTACAGAGTAATAGACAGTAAATCATTAAGATTGATCACAGAGGAATCCGAGAATTCTCCTTCTAGGTCTGAGAAAGATTACATTGATGGTACCCTACGAGGTATATCTTCTTTATTGGTTTTGGTGTACAGGTGCCTGTTGAACTTGTTTTTTTGGTTTTTTATTTTCTCGAATAAGGACATATTTTATTGAGGAAAAATATTGCATTCCTTCTCTGATCATTATTGGCAACTACTTCAATCAATGAAATGGTTTTCATTTTTTTTTTGTAATCCTTAGTGATAGCTCAATTGATAATGCCCCATTGACTTAACATTTCTATTCAAGGTTCACATCCTCCCAACTACTCAAACTACTTGCAAAATATTCATTTGAGTTGATGATAGTCACTATTAGCTGTAATAGTATACTTACAGAAGTTCCTACAGAGAGGTAATAACATGAGTCCCGACCAAGCAACAACCCCAACCATTGACCAATAACCAACTTTCAGCCAATAAAGACCCATGCAAACATAGCTTCTGCTGAGTCGTAGCAGCTTTTTTGGTTGCTTTTCTTGACACCACGACACATTCCACTCTCTCTTGGTCGGAGATCCATCAGGCGTCTAATTGAAATTAGAGAATGGCTTTCTCCCCTTGTTGTTTTCTCAGTTGCAGCCCCAGCCATTTCATGTTTGTGCTCTCCCCTAGATGCCTAACGATCTACCCTGACCACTGCCCAACAACCAACTTTTGGCCAATAGAGACCCATGCAAATAAAGCCATTTTTTTCTATGGTGAAATCAACAATGCAGCCTTTTCTAGCTGCGAGCCATGACACTCGATAGTCTCCCAAGCACAACAGTTTGTTTGTAGCAAATTTCCGTGTTTGTGTAATTTTTCGGCAGCCCCAGTGTGACTCACATTTTTTTAATAGAATAAAGCATATTCAATCACCAACTAGTAAGCATCGACCATGATATGAACAAGACATCAATCATGCAAGATAAACTTCAAGGAAGATGTGAAGAAAATGTTGTTTAAATTATCACAAGATGTTGCAATTCATGCCACATTAAAGAAGAATCAAGCTTCATTTATTCTTGAATGATTACAAATTTTGGGTGGACCATAATCTAAAGTTATGGTGTTTCTTTAATGTATTTTAAGACTTCAATTTAAATTAAAATTACAGTTACATCATAAAATATGAAAGTTACCGCTCTTAAGGCTAAGGGGTTTCATTTTGAGGCTATACAAAGTCATGTATGTTATCTTTCTAAGGAGACTTGGAAAATGTAATGAAAAGAGCATTTGTGCTTTTCTTTAGCCAAGGGTTAAGTTTTTATTTTTGCAATTCTATGTAGTTTAGGTTGCATGTTTAGAATCATTCAAGTTTGACATGATTGATCTTGCTTGTGGAGTGATTCGAATCTCAAACAAGTGATCTTGTCATGAGATATTCAATCAACAAGGTTATCCGAATCTTACTTTCTCTTGGGGTGATTCCTTTTCAGGCCATATTTGCTATGGTAGGGATTCCAAATAGGGGTTTTTTTAGTAGGGGTCCCGAACAGGGCTTATTGTCGACCACATTTGCCACTGTTCGGTCACCTCATGCCTGCAAGTATTGCTATCCGTTCGTCAACAGGGCCTTTTTTTGATTTTGTGGTTTCTTAAACCTGTTTTTGTTGGTGGGTATCCCGTAGTTGATTATTGGAATTTGGGCTAAGGTACGAGCACGGAAGTTCAAAAGAGTGTGGTCAATGGAAAACCAATTGTAATTACAGGAAGTGTTATGAATCCCTACCCCCACTCTCTCAGGAAAAGTCCCATGGCATCACCTCCTCCACTTTTGAAATGCACCCACCCTATGATCCACAAATTGTGACATCGTGCCATCACCATTAAAAACCAAAAAACCTTGCTTGTCCCCGAACAGAATTCTCCACCTTTGGCTCTTGCCAAGCCTCCAACAACGATTATGCATCCAGTCCTGTCCCCTCAACACAGTCCTCCATCCTGTACCTTGGGTTGCCAAATCTCTCTGCCCCATCGCTAGGCATAAGAAGTCACCTGATCTCGACAATATTCACACCACTAACAACCATCTAAGTTCAGTCACTATAGCTAAAAGAACACCACATTTGCATTGGACATTCCATTTGGAAAAGAAAAAAAAAAAAAAAAAAAAAAAA